>NC_142676.1:23550130-23600130 GCF_964200805.1 Pocillopora damicornis
TTAACATACTAAGTGACAACAGCATATAATATTAAGGTAAAGTTTTCCTCAGCAAATAAATCTTAACAAAGAGAAAAAAGTTCCACACCACTTACAGCAACTTTGTTGTGCTGCTTCACGAAGAATGGCAATCCCTGACCAGGAATGTTAAGCTCTTGGCACACAGATCCGAACAGATTAACCGACGGCAGTTTTGTGTCACCAACGAGGCTTCCATACGGATACAATCGAGCTGCAGGTACACAATAGAAAGAAAACGAGAATCAGAGAAGTATTTTTTTTAGTGGTAGGTTACGTTACGATTTAAAAGCCAATAATGCCAGACACTTCTCGTGGGAGGCGCGGTGGCCTAGCCAATTAGATTTGTGAAACTTACGGGCACACGGCTCAATGAAACAGTCTCTAGTCTCATTACTCGGACCCACGCAGTCACGGCCACCATTGGATGGTGGCGGATTGATGCAGGACCGGTACCGAGTTTGAGATCCATTTCCGCAAGTCTCATTGCAGGGTCCCCATATTGTCCATTCAGTGTAATTTCCGTCAACTGAAAAAGTCAATGATATGAACAAATCAATTTATTCATGAATGCTTTGGAGTGATATCCTCAACATGAGGACTTGTTTGTTGTGCATCGTGGCTTTAAAAACAGAACAGAAGAAACCATGTAACGTTTTTCTCATGCTCTACTCGGAATTTAGATCGTTTGCAATTGACTGCGATCCCCGATGTACACTGACCTCATATCATTCGCGAGATAAACCATAAAGAATTAACTTAAGTCCTGCAGACCATTACACAAGCATTGCACGATAAAATTTCAGCTTTAAAATATGAAGCAGAGATAAGAAATCTTTAGCACTGGTATGCTCGTTTTCAACTCCTCCGAATTCAAGAAAGCGTAACGATGACTTGCTTGCGAGACTTAGTGAAACGTCATAACGGAGGTAACTCGTAACATTTATTGGGAAGCTAAGACTATATGACTGAGAGTCTGGCGATTGTGAAATTGTTACCAGAATGATAATTTTTGGTTCACAGATTTAAATTCCCTTATTGCGAAAAAGTTTCAGTTTTCCAATCCCTTAATTTCTTTCTCCGTCCTGAAAGTCTCACCAACAACTTGAGCTTGCAACAATTTGTAGAAATGAATTCAGTCCGAAATGTACCTGGGCATGGTACTTCGTAGCATTCTCTTGATTCATTTCTCGGCCCCACGCAATCTTGTCCACCATAAGCCGGTGAGGGATTGGTACAGTTCCGCACGCGAATCTGAGTACCATTTCCGCAAGTCTTACTGCATCTGCCCCAGTCTCCCCACTCGGTGAAATTTCCATCAACTGAAAGAGGCCAAGAATTATATTCTAAAAAATTGAAATCATCTGTCAAAGTCTGACTTGAAGTAGCAAGTTACAATCCTTCTTTTTTTCTATCCGTTTCAATTGGAGAAGAATGTTTTAAGGCGACAAGAAAAAACAACTAGATTATACCTCAAGCCAGACGTGTGGCTTCTCCGGAGAGAGTGGTTTGAATACCGTCGCAGCCTCAATTTTTACAGGTTTGTTTTTCTCTCATTTCCAAAATTGAAAGTTACCTGTTAGGTTCGTTTCCCTAATCAGCAATGTAAATGTTACCAATTATAATGATCAGTCGCAAGCAAAAGGTTTTTGTTCTCGACTTATAAGGAAATATGACTGAAATTCACATGTCAACCTGGACATGGTCCATCAAAGCAATCTCGAGTCTCGTTCCGAGGTCCTTCGCAGTCTCTTCCTCCGTTTTGTGGAGGAGGATTGGTACAGTTTCTGTAACGGCTCTGGGTTCCATTTCCACAAGTCAGGCTGCAGGAAGTCCAAGGTGACCACTCCGTGAAGTTGCCGTCAACTGAAGAGAGTCAAGATCAGATTAAATTTAACCGAAGTACAACGGGAGGTCAGGATCTTTTCTTTCCGGCTGCTCAAATTTAGTTTTTAAAAATATTTTAGCTACCAATTGGTCTATAGAAACGTGGGAAAAGCACAATTTACTTTTGTGGTAAATAAGATAAAAACAGTTATCTACTGGCCCTGTTTTTGCATAGAAGGAAGACATCAATTGAAACATTCCTTCTTACCCACACAAAATGTTAGTTCACATTCCCTGGTCTCCATCCTGGACCCAATGCAGTCTCGGCCACCATGAGACGGAGGAGGATCGGTACAGCTTCTGTAACGTATCTGTACTCCTCGACCGCACGTTAAAGAACACGCACTCCAGTTCTCCCATTCACTGAAGTTACCATTGACTGGTCGTTGAACAAAATAATATCAGTAAAAACAAGTTTGCACTAATGGACCAACTTTTTCTTTACAAAAGCAACTTCGAACCCCCAGTGGCCTTAACAACTCTTAGTGTTAACGCATAAAAACTATGATTTCATTGTCCTACTATCAATATTAAATCTTATTCGCTCATTAAAATTGCATTACACTTAGTTTTTGTTAGAATAAACCCAGGATAATCGAGCAATAGCTTCTGATAAACGAGGACACATTCGGCAAAGGACATATTTTAAACCTCTTTATCTTTTAAACGCACCCTTTACCTGGGCAAGATGTCAAGTTGCATGGCCGTGTCTCGTTCCTAGGTCCCTCGCAATCTTGGCCATTGTTGATCGGTGGTGGATTTGTGCAGTTCCTGAATCGTATCTGAGTTCCAGGCCCACAAGACGTGCTGCATTGACCCCAAGGACCCCAGTTTGTAAAGTTTCCATCGGCTGCATATAAAGCATGAAAAAATCTTTGAACGAAGGAATGTGTCTCTCTAAATCTGAACAACTTAAAATAATTTAGGCTAAAAATTTCTTAAATTGTTCAAGCAAGAAATGACCTAGAATATCATACTGCTGTACACAACAACCGACGGAAGAAAGAAAAACAATTATGACAAAAGCAAGAGCAGCAACAGTACAAGGACAAAGTTTTACACATTGCCTAAATTTTGACGCTTTGAACTCGAAATGTGCTTTCAAAGAAAAACACCTCCCCTCTCAGAGCCCGCAATTCTTTAAGTCAGCGTCATGTATGGAAGATTATCATGAACATTACCGTATGTATGTAAAGTATGCGACACAATATGTGTTGTGTAGATAAGAATTCCCCATACATGACATACCCAGGTAAGTCAGCACCATAACCGCTGACCTCAAGATTCGCAAGGTCCAGCAAGAAGAACGTGGAGAGATGATTCTAATACATGAGAGCCATGAATGACGGAAAATGTAATCTGGATCAAGAGTTTGCGTACCTGTAAATTCTACTCCCAGAACTTCGCTTATGTTTTGAGCAAAATTTTCGAATATCGCGTAAAGGACTTCTCTGTCTATCGTAACGTGCTGATTTACACCAGCCTTCAGACGTACGTAGAATCTTAGCTCTAGGGGGCTGTTTACAACTGGAAATCCAGGAAGTATGTTTATGAGATCCACGTCAGACGGTAAAGAACTGGTGGTAGAATATACGAAATTAAAAAGAGATTTCCATTTCAGAAAGCAAATGGCGATGATAAAGAATATTTTACAATGCACCTTAACGAAAAAAAAGGAGTAATCGGATAAGTGTAGAGGCTTTGGATCAATGTCAGTATCTGGGCAACTGTACGCCTTCCCTCTTCCCCCTTCCCCAACCCAACAACAGTCGACTGATAACAAGTTAGGTTTAATGTTATGTCAGCGGAGGAGTAGGCGTGTAGTTGCTTAGATACTGACAATGATATCCGAGGTTTTCAAGGCAAAACATAATCGGAGGCAAAAGAGGGGGGGGGGGGGGGGGGCAAGTGGTTCCAAATTATTTTGAGGCCGGTGTGAAAACGGTCTGCACAGAGGAGCATGACTCTTTGTCGTAAGTTTGTGTCGGTGACACCCCCTTCCCTAACCACCACCTTTTTACTACCTCGCCCTCTTCCAAAATTGATTTTAAGCTTCCCGCTGTCCCATCAAAATTCAGTCGCATTTATCAATGTCACTGATTGTCGAGACAGGACCGAATTTGACACCTGAAGGCACTGCTGACTTTGACTGTCTCATTCCTCTATTATATTTACCCTTAATTTTATATTAGTAAACGTTAGCATTTGAACTTGCTAGAGATCAGAGAACACATCAAATTTCACTCCACAATCAACTAAGATTGGTGAAAACTCATATTTACTTACCGGTTGGCACATATTCCCATCTGAGCATTGCAAAAGTCAGTGACAAAATTGGCAAGTAGTAGTCTAAATTCATCTTCTCTTCGGCACCACTGCAATGATATTTGCAAAGTGAACGAGTGATATTTCCTTTTGCCATATTAAATAATACAGTAAAGAACCTCCCCTGAGGGGAAACGCCTAAGCAGACGCCACCACACACCAAAGACTCTCCGTAGAAATGCAATTTTGATTTAGGACCACAGTTTGCGCTTTGTGAATCATGGCGCCCATCATTAATTGTCTCGTAAAGAAAACATATCTCATCAAATTTAA
The DNA here is from genome assembly GCF_964200805.1 of Pocillopora damicornis. Lineage (NCBI taxonomy): Eukaryota > Metazoa > Cnidaria > Anthozoa > Scleractinia > Pocilloporidae > Pocillopora > Pocillopora damicornis. The sequence continues at coordinate 23,554,634 of NC_142676.1, forward strand.
GAGAATGAGTTATATTTTGAAACGCAAAAGCCATGATACTTAAGCTGTCTTTCTCTTGTCTTTACCAGTTAAATGATCTCCCAGGCATGAGCTGTAAGAGATCGACCTGGTTAAATATCGATGCAAGCTAAGTCCCCATCAACCCTTTACACCCTAACATCAGTAAAGGTATTCTCCATACCGCTCTCTATACATTGCTCTAAGGTGCTGACAAGGAGAACTTGTGTAACAATCAACAACTTCTTTAGCTGCTGATAATTTCTTTATTCTCATGACCTTACCGCATGGTTGAGGGGTGATATTGTAAGGAGAAATTAAATGCTAATCACTCGAAGGGTTTGGTGTGGAAGGTGAAACAAACTTGACAAACCTCTTGAAGAGTAACATTCAAAATAACTATGGAAATAGTATTGTTGATCTCCTCCTGGTTGGGTGTCCTGCGGTTTGGTAAACTACAGGCTGGTGTTGTTGGTAATGGCACTACAGAAGATCGTGGAAGAATGTGGAAAATGAAGTTAAAATCTCCATTGTTACTCAGTTTTGACGTGAAGATAAATGCTACGCAAGGAAAAAACACTAAGGGCTTAACAGGCTTCATCTTGGAAAGTGGTAGTATTACTGAAAATTAAACCTTTGTACATGTTTCTGCGTAATGCGGTTCTCTCTCATTTCCAATTCCTTAATTCTTGGGCGAACGATCCATTCGTGTTTACCCGAATCCTTGAAAAGGGCATCTTAGTTTGTAGGAGTCTCCGTACCTGGAGAAGCTCCTAAATTACATGCCCGTGTCTCGTTACTAAGTCCCTGGCAGTCTTGTCCACCATTGATCGGTGGTGGATTGGTACAGTTCTAAATCGCATATGAGTACCAGGCCCTTTGCCAGAGCGAATGATTCACTGTGACTCTGACGGTGGCCAATTTACGTTATCAACTCAGATGATAATACTCTATTACCCTCTGTGTTACCTGAAGTTGAATTTGGATTGCCAGTGGTTGTAGATGGAAGTGCTGTTGTAGTCGGTGGCTCTGTTGAAATAGGATGTGAAAAACATCTTGTGAAAATCATATTATGAAAAAAAAACCTGAGATACTGCATGCCATCTTTCAAGTCATTCACAAGTTCAAAGGATAAAAGTACTTTTAGTGCAAAAAAGGCTAAGTAACCAGTGAAACAAGTTTACGAGTGACACGGTAAACTCTAAAATGCATGAATGGTGGTGTGTTTGGTTTGAATTATGTATGTTATTGGCAAAGACTTTGTCTTCGCATTCGAGGACAATTCACAAACCTGTCGGCCTCAGGCGTGGCACATTTCTAGTAAATCTCCCTCTTGTATTTCCTCGTGGGTTATACCGAGCTACAAAATAATGGTATCCATCGCTGGAAGCCACCGCCATACCCAGCTCAGATGTACTTCTCCAAATCAGCTGTGTAAAATGCAGCCACGGTTCAGATGAGTTGATGGGCGCGCCCGTGTCGAAATTGTAGTTTGAAATCTCATTATACCATTCTGTCACAATCTGACTGCAGAGGACACAGGATGTTTGCCTTGAATTGCTACAAATGGGTTGTGACGGGGCGGTGAAAACAAAGCCAAGGTTTTCTCCAAGATTTTTGCTGTCTAAGACGTCGACCTCATGAAGTAGAGATCGGTTCTGTAAAAGAAACTGGGACCAGTTCCGTGCCCCTTCAGCAAGTTCTGTATTCCAAGTTAAAGGCCCAACGGCTGCATGCAATAATCGAAAATTATTGTGCGTGTCCAGACAATCTTGCTCAAAGAAGGACAAGCCTGCCAATCAGAGAATTTAGCGCATTTTACCTACAGAACGAATACTCTTTTCAAGATTCGGCGATGGTCAGTAAGTCGTAAACGCCACTTCATTTTTTGTCTTTGGTAGGACACATGGTGGAACAAATCCTGACGAGGGCTATACCCTTTTAAGTCATATCTTTTAGAGAGCCGTTATCTGTGTCAAAACGGAGTTGAAGCCAGTATCTATTTTTTTTATACCGATGGTAGATATGAGGGACACAAGCACAACGGAAATTTACGGAGGAGGAGTCGGTGGGAAAGTCTGGCTTGAAAGTCTGAGAAAAGTACGCACTTTAAGTCGAGATTTATTCTGCTAGTCCTATAGTTTCCCCATCAGACCGTGAGAAACTTGGGAATGACTCTTAACCATCTTTGCAAAGTAATTTCACCATTGGACATACAACCAACGCTCTGATTAATTGAAATATCGACTGGAATTATGTTGTACCATTGCATTCTGGTGATTTCATGGTATAACAGGAGTATGGAATGTTGCTATTCGTTGCTGATGACCAATTAATGAGAAAGCCAAAATTTAGTAAGGGTTCACTTGAAGTCGTGCAGTGTAACGACACCATTCCATAAGCAGAGCTCGCGTCATATAACCAATGCAAAATTACTTAAAATATATCAATTTAAATTTATCTTGTTTTTCACTATACTTTGATGACCTTCAGACACGACATGTTAGCTTAATAACAAGGTACTAGAGCCTTAATTTGTGTTAACTACGCACAATTACTTTCAGATATACCAGTAACTAAGGGACTGGTAATTCAAACGAAGTCTAACCAAGACTCCACAGTTTTAGAAAAATCAGTGAACTTAGAGATATCTGCCTTAGTCGTGAAAGGGAAATGTTAAATACGTTTTCTTTCAAAAGAAGGCGAGAGTAACTCAGCGTGATCGTGGTGAGCGGCGGAAGTCTGTCGGTCTTTTAAATATAAAGAAGTATCAATAACATGCAAGTTGGGGCAGAGTCGGAGGCTTAACGCGTCATGACCAATTTCGTGCAAGAAAAATGTCTGATGATTATGAAAGAGGATATTCTGAATAAACTTCACAGGGTACTCACCACCGGTCGTTGTGGATTCATATTTTGCTTCAAATCCACGATCAACTGTTTGTCCAGGGTGGAACATCACAAACATTTGGTTTCCACTCGACAACTGAGTCTCATTCCAAGACGACCCCTGGCAAAATCGCCCCAGCAAAGGCGAACTTGTTGACCCACCATCATAAAGCTCCACATAAGAACAAGAATCCGAACAATGATTGGCTGAACACTCACTTAAGACAAAATCAGTAAAAGTAAACTTTACAATTTTGTCAGCTGGCGCGGTAATGTTCCAGGTACAATTTCTGGACGCAGTGTAGTTACTCTTTGGGTAGTTTGTGCTGCTTATTTTCCCGCTGCCTGAGAGAGGAATTGCTTCCTTGGGACAAACTGTAATCAATGAAAAAGGAGCATGTGAGTGTGGGAGAATAAGTCTAGGATGTTCCGGGCGTTCAGTTGGTAGAACGCAGTGCCACATTGAACAGCGCGAGAGTGGCAGAGGAGTGAAAAAACGAGGGAGGGGTGGGTCATGTTGTGAAATCAACTTCTTCATTTCCCGACCAAACCCAAACCTCACTCTCTTTTTCATTACGCCGCTGCTATTGTGCCCTTGGCTATTTCGTTCTGTTTTACTAACTAAAACGATTGGAACAGGCTAGAATAAACTTGGATTCGTGACAGATATATGATTTCTTTCACAGATGCCGTCAAAATGTACATGGTAAGAACAAAAGAGTTGTACACGAAGCGCTGCCAAATGTCATTGATGACCACAGTGTGACATCATCTGGTATCTCTTCCTAAACAGACGCGCGGCAACGTGGAATCTGATTGTTTCATATCAGATGAAGAAACAAATTGTTGTAAATGGTGAAGTCATTTATGCCTCTGTTCTCCAATAGGTGATAAATAACAACCAATCAAAATGCTTATCAAATGCTTGTGACCAATGGTCAAAATCTATACAGACCAAAACGGCTCAAAACCATGCTATTGAGGCTGATACATTCCAATGTGGCTTTTATAAGGGAGTAGCCCCAAGGCAAGAACATGAATATTTGAAACTCAATACGGTGACCAATTTACATTATCAACTCAGTTGATAAAACCAAATTATCTTGTTATACTCCTCGAACGACGGAGCATCACAATTTTTTTGGAAGCTTACCACCTTATTCAATTAAGGTTGGCATGGCTCCCCAGTACATCACCGCTTACACTATATATCAGAGATGTTCGCATTCACCCTGAGTTAATAACAGAGAGAACTTCCACTCTTATTAACTAAGCTCCTTATCTTTACTTGTATGGGTGAATTTATTGCTTGTAACATATTCTCTCAGCGAACCCTGAGATCTTATGACGTTGTTCTCTCTACTTACTTGGAGGACTGTAGTTCAACAGCTTGTAAGTTGCCTCAAATCCGTCAAAATCCATGTTTGCATCATCAGACACAAACAGCACCCTCAAGCTTTCGTGCAATGAATAAAATTTTACAGGAATTTTCCTTGGTGTACCACATAGTTTTCCAGGCAGCACTTCATCACTGAAGCTATTCTGAACTTCCATATAATCACACGAGCAAGCAGTGCCATCACAACGTTGAAGATTATAGTCTGGTATTGTCAGCTCAACACGGTATCCTTGTTTCCCTATAATCTTCCAGCTACATGTCTGGTTGAATGGATAGTTTCTTGGATTAAATGGAGAGGAGAAAGAACCTGATGTTTCATTGAGGATCATATCTGTTGGGCAAACTGAAAAAAGACTGCCAGCTTTAGTAAAATGCATCTTACTTACTGTAAAAAACTTAATTTACTGAGAAAAATCTTAACAAAGCTTCTTTCTCTTCGAAAACCGTTCTAGTTTTGATGAGGGTTACAGCCCATTGTGGTCAACTGGATGATTTCGAATACCACCTACAGCTTCTTTTCCGTATGTTGACGGTTTTATACTTTAATCAATATAACGATTGTGAAATATAGCAGCTTGTGTTGGAGTAAAAGGCTTGACTATATGCAATTTTTATTTCCACAGACTTAGCTGTTCAAATATTGCTTACTTTATTATTTGCGTGATATACTCAACAAAATTCTCGCTCAGTTTAATAGAGGTACATGCTCAGTACACTTCTATACTTCTGGTTAATAAACAACCATAGAAAACAAGCTCTTACGTGAATCTCCATCTATCGCCTCAAAGGTTGCATTGAACCCTTTGTTTACAGGGCCGGTGCGAGATTCAAATCTCACTTGAATGAAATTTCCCTCGGAGTACACAGGAGGGGGAAGCTTTTGACCACAGATCTTAAAGTCGTTAGGATTTCCCCCATGAGAGGCAACGTTTGTGATAAAGACTCGGGCACTATCTGCTGCCACTCCAGCACAATCATCGTTTTCACCTGCTACCAGGGTAAAGTTCAAGAAGGTCAGTTTGATGATTTTCCCGCTGGGTACCGTGATATTCCAGGTACAAATCCTGTTTGCGTCATAGTTGTTGGGAAAATTGGGGCTGGAAATGTGACCACTAGTAGCATTAATAGACTCTCCAGGAGGGCTGCAGGCTGGAAAAAAGTTATCTTTTAGTTACTCTTTTGGTTTCTTACTCTGAGCTGATTTTTAACTTATTAATATCTCATATTTTCTGCCTAAACGCCTGCTTAAACTGATCTGAGTCAAACTGATTAAATTTTTATGTGTGAGACATCAATTCTTGCAAGATTTTAGGCTGAGCCATGACGTTCAGCGAAAATAATGGCAAATGCAGACGATATTTGCAGTCAAAAAATAAAACAACAGAAGGTTTAAGAACTTTCTAGAAGTGTTTTCTTGAAAAAACAGATAAACAATTTTTACTTCTCAAGAACGATCAGGCAGTCACGCTACAAATAGCATTTCTGCGTGGAATTTCTTGATGGTGCAAAGTGGAAAAAAATGTTCAAGTCTTATTTTCTGGAAACATGGCGCAGTTAATGAATTTTATGGGTCTATTGATATTTCCTCTCAAATGAGGGGGGCAGAGTTTCCCGTCATCTACGGTCTCGAAAAGCCGAAGTTGTTACTCACGGGAACTTATACGTCAACAAGCACGCGACATGTGACTTTAAATCTCCTCTCCTGTTACAGTTTTCTTATTGTGAACTGTGCGATAATGATAATAAACAATCAAATTATAGACTAATGAATTTTTTGCTCGGTACAAAAGCCCTATTTGCTGATTTTAGCAAATCTCCAAAGTAATAAACGACAGAAGAAAGAAACGCTACCATTTTCCTATCGATTTTCGCCTATATGCATCTCTCTAAACGTGAAATTTTCCATTCCTACGAGAAATCTTGAAAGTTTTTCACTTTTTTTAGCTTTCTTGGTCAATCGTCTAGTACAAAGAGCTAAAATATGTAGGTTTGTATGGTCAAGTGACCACTGAGAGCAAGAATTGCGTGACAGGTGTAGTTGAGAGAAACTTGTCGCAGTCGCAGATTTTAAAAGGCATCCAAGACAAAAATACGGTAGTGCCCAAAGATTTTTTTGATGATTTTCAGAGATGAAATGATGGATTATAAAGGGGAATTAAAATTAGTGTTGTAGCTTTCTGGCAAGGGGAGATAATTGACCTCAAAGTTGTCAGATATTTGGATGAATCGAAAAGTCTAAAAACACAGTCATTTATTTGCCTCTGTTGATTGACAAGCCGTCAATCAAATTGACTGATACTAGCGTCGGACGTTTACTGTATTAATATGTGTGCAAACTCTCAGAGTAATTGGCTAAATACCATCGCAGTGAGAGCTTCATACATTTTACCTATTTTGAAGCGATTTCCTCGGTGATAACCAAGAAAATCGGGGATGGTCTATCTCCCCCCGGAAATAACCAAAACAGAAACCAGTTTGTCGTTTTGAGTTTGGGGTAGATCCTTCAAACTGGCAAAGTTTCATTGAAATCGGTAGGATGACATATAGCACGACCTTCCGGTGCTCTCGTGGACACACTCTTAAAATTTCGAGAGTCACCCTGTTTCCGTAAAAAATTAAAAGTGGCCGGGATAACAAGGTCGCCGGAATTAATTAGAGGTGATATTTTTTGGGCTATGTCTCTGATTACATGTTGAAGATTGCAATAGAGAAAATTTCTACAATGAAAGACTAAGACACTGACATATAATGGCTAATAATATGTGTCTTGTCTCGGATGGACCCGCGAAAGAGTTTAACGCCTGTTCATTAACACAAAGACTTATTTTTCGACATTTATATAGCTCAGAAATAGATGAACGTATCGCCACCTTCTTTGAGTTGTACTCTAGCTAAAGGGAATGTTTGTGGTGCTGTCGCCGGATCAAGTAGGGTCAAGGCCGTTTAGCGTGAAAAGCCCGAACAATTTGAAAAAGATGATCTATTTCTGTTTATAAAGGAGATTTTTTTTGAAAGACTGAGGTATCTACCAAACCAGAGACACAACGGTATTAAGTTCAGTGAGTCAATATCTCAAATGCTAGACGAAAAAACGTTTCATCTGAAACCAATCATCACGCATGCAATAGACGTCGAGGCAGGGAAACTGAAAATTCTCACCAGGACACGATCTTAATTGAGAAGATAAAACTTTGACGACCTTCCAAGCAAAGTAGTTGAAAACTCTTGTACATTATTTCACTTGAAAATACACTTCAAAAGCAATTTTAAGAAGTTGATGAAAAGCAATATAGCGGAAGGGAAATAATGCATCAATATGATGGTTTTCAAACAACATTTTTTAATGTGAAATTTCAACATGTGCCCTCCGATAAAATTTTCTTATTAATTTGCTCGGTCAAAATACACCAAAGCCCTTCAGGAATTAAAACTTAGTATTAACTGTTGAACACCAGTTCTAGGTGGAACAACTTCTTTTCAGGACGAGACAACAACTTGATATGAAAAAAACTGATCCGTGCCAAGAGGTAAACAGAAGCATATCAGCACTTCCCAGCACAGATAGAATGTACATGACCACATGAAGCTTAAAAAGAGACTTTTCACAAATCTAAATCATAGATGTTTTTAAGAAATTTGATTCTATGATCAAAGGAGTTGAATTCCTGAACAGAATTTACTAAAAATCTTTTCAAGGTGACTGGTTTCGCAAGCAAGTCTTGTCTGTTTCTTTCTGCTCTCTACAATCACAAAGCAATTATTTTTCGACCAGCATTTCAGATATAGTAAAACCGACGAAATCAAAGAAGAACTTTGAGTGCTCATCCTCTAGTTATTGAGACTAACGTTTCTCGAAATCTCTCGATAGTGAAACCTGTGTTCCATCACGGTATTTAGTATCTACGATTTTTCTTCAAGGCAAAGATATCACAACCGTTCTTCTAACACACATAAAAATTTCATCAATGCTCACCAATTTACTTACCAATTTGACCCACAGAACTCCTAAACAAAAATGTGAACAGTAGTAAGGCTACTCTCAACAAACTTGACGCCATCTCACGTAAAGCTTTTAAAAATGACGAATAATAAAATTGAATGAGTTCAAGTCTTCAAAGAATTTTTCGTCGGGCTTGGAACATCGGTCCTTTTCACTAAACCAATTCAAACCTTTTGACCAAAGAGCGACCGAGGTTGTTTAGGCAAACAATGTCATGATGTAATTTTTCTGGATTGAGCTTCTGGGAAGTGATGGTTCTGGACAACAAGTACTTTATCAAAAACACCCTATCATATGCACACATTGAAATCCATAGTTTTGAGGGTTTCTATGACAACAAAGGATATTGAATCCTGAGGATATAGAGTTTCTGAATTATGCGTCCTAGCAAACGAGATATATTGTAATTGTTTACTGTTTAGTTGGGATATCGGAATATTTCCCGACTGTTGAATTCAAGCCCTTGTTGTAGTCACGTTTTGTTTTGAGACGTGCACAAATAGGTTTTAGCGATAAATTCTCTCTCCGTTTTGTGATGTTTTGTAAAAAAAAAAAAAAACACTTAAGTACCAAAAATTATTCATAAAAAGCACAAAACTGTTTTTGCTTCAAAGAGATATTAGCAACACTTAAAATATTGCCAGGAATATATTGGTCATAAATTGCTATCAATTCCTCGGCTAATTGAGTAAATTATTAAAATAAATCGGTGATAACGAAGATACTTCAGTGAGCACTTAGAAAAAAACTGCCGTAATGACACGAACCGGAGGAATTATTTAATACAAGAACAAAGAGGAATAACCTGAGACCATTTGACTACATCAACTTGTCGTGGAACGATTCCTTGACATCCTAGTTATGTTTGGCAATACATGCTTTTTCAATAACATAATTTGAATAGGCGTCATTATTCTCAAACCGCAAATTATTAAACATCTAAATTAATTCAACCTTTGCATGAGCGACACGTCAAGGATCGCTATATGTTACAACATCCACTTCAAGAACAGACCTTTTTACGTAAAGGATACGCGTACGATTATTATCAAGACAAGGTGATGAAGTCACAGTCTGTGTACGAGACGTTCTTACATTACACTAACTTAAATGTTCCTTATGTAATTCAGTGGATGGAGAGTTAGACGCCATCGCGGTGATGGCATTAACTTTAAGTTTGATTAATCTCAGAATTGATAGGGCTCCTTCATTAATTTTGCACCTGAGTTACAGCGTTGAAACTAAATGACACGAGTGTTGAGCAAAAAACTAAAAAACTGTGCTTGCAGTTAAACTGACAAGGTTAACTGTGAATTCAATAAACAAGATTCCTGACAAAAACAAAGTTAACTTTCACCTCATAGACTTCATTATTTTTTCACACTTTGTAATATATATATATATATATATATATATAGTATATATATATTATATATATAGTATATATATATATATATATTACATATATATATATATATATCTTTAATCTTTAACACAATTTCCAAATTATTTTATTGAACAAGTCAATCCAATGAATTTGAAGACAGCCTAAAACAGAATACATGATTTAATATAAGCCGCCTTGGTGAAAGCTATGGTTAGTTATTTACCTAGTTTAAAAAAAATCAATGTCAAAGACTTATTACTCTAAACTCTTAATAAAAATAAGATAATTACGATTTAGCTCTGATCTTAACATAAAAATAAGTAAACAATTTCTTGCGAAAGATTGACAAGGTGTTAGACTCTCTAATTTTAAAGGATAGTTCATTCCATGAGCGACAAGCCCCATGAAAAATGAATTCTTAAAAGTTCCTGTTCGACTAAAAGGGACATCAAGTATTAGATAGTCAACATTTCTCAAAGGTTTGTTGCAAGAGCAAACAAAAGAAAAAAACATTTAAAAAGGACTATCAAATCAAGGATATCCCTACGATATTGCAGATACCAAATTCAATATACTAAGGCGCTCGTGCCCAGAACAATCCTTGCCGCGAATGAATCTCGTGGCCCTGCGCTGAATTTGCTCTAAGCTGGTAATCTTTCGATTCTCTTAGTGTAAGGTGACCATAGCACACTGGCATATTCTTGACGTGGCCGCACCCAAGCAATGTAAAGTAAATTTTTAGTTCTAATATCTGCATAAACATATATATGGGTGTACGTGTGTGTTTATTCATAAATATACTCTAAACAAAATACACTGATTCAAGTTTTTATAGAATACATCTGATGGAGAGATCAGTAAAGAAAAGGAATGAATGCTTGATTATATAAAAATCCCTGCACGAAAGACAAGGATATTAATTTCGACGGTCTTTGTAAATGAGGAATATCTCCGTCATTATCAATACTGTGATTAATTTTATCCCAGTCAAATTAAAATGGGCTCTGAATATTCATTGACATATATGCTAAAGAAATACCGTTTCATACGACATATAAAAAAAATGAGGCATTTAAGACAACCAATAGTTGAACTGTTCAAATAACCTCTATTAAAAACGTTATTAAAAGCGCTTTTCCGCATTCCTCTTTTATCCAAGTGAAGTGAGCAAAGAACACTTTTGATTACAAAAGAAAATTGACATTATCAGATTTCCGGTTTCTGTACAGACGTGCCGCCTCAATATATTGATAAACCGACAATTGACATCACGTTCCATTAAAACAGCCCACTTGGCTGGGTTAGCTTGCTTTTGGCGGACGTGATTTCTCCTCCAGAGCTACGTGATACAAGTCACTCCAGTTATGTGACTCTCTTGGTTTAACATAATTCTGAAATGCCAGCGGAATACAACTTTTGACGAGAAAATCTTCTGGATAACTCTCTCCACTTATGTCCAGAAATTTACGCAGTAACGAAAATGGCAGATATGACGAAAGTTCATCAAACCGAAAGAATGTGCATGGATTTGACAATTTTGGCGAATTTTAGTTAAATTTGTCCAAACGAAATCAACTCGGCGGGATTGACGATTTTGAAGAATTTTAGTCCAATTCGTCAAAGCAAAATCAGCTTTGCGGGTTTGACGATTTTATCGAATTTTTGTCATTCTCGGTACTGCATGCATTTCTGGACATATCTCGTTCCCAGGGCTTCTGTAACAAAGGGACCAAGGACACTGGGAACGATATTTCTAGCCTATGCGATAGCCGTATGTCCGCTGGTTGTTTCTCTTCGAAAAAAAACCTTCGTCAACCGGAAGTAAGTCTGTCACCCAGGCTAAGTTTCTTTCAGCCTTCAGCAAGGAGTTTGCTCGCTTAAGAAAACAAACCATACACACTGGTTCGTTTAACGAAGGTAAAAGCCTGTGCTCCGAAACGCGCTGGAGGTTTAAGTTTAAGTGCTGTATCTTGAAATGCCGACTTCACCTCCTTGCATGACTAGTCACGCCATTCGATTATTTCAGTTAATCAAGAACGTCCTCACTTATTTAAACCAGCCGCAGACGTATAAAACAGACCAATAAGACGTCGGTCTTCTGCTCAGCTTTTAGCCTTATCACAGGTGACTCGAAAACTAAGACATCTGAGTCTTAAAAAGTTTGTTTTAAAGTCTAAACCCTTCACAATCTTGCATCAGTATGCAATTTCTCCGTACTGTTCTCTATAAATTTCCCAAGGTGCTAGCAAGGAGAGTTTGTTTGTCGATGAAGAGCGTCTGTAGTTGGTAATAATTTCCTCTATTCTGGCCACCTTAACGTGTGCTTTAGGGGTGATAATGTAAGGAGAAATTAGATGCTGGTCACCTTAAAGGGTTAATTTCGAGTCACGCACTTGGCTCTAAGTGCCCCCTTGTCATGCATGATTGAGTTTGAATGTATATGGAAATAAAAGGTAGTCTATGACTCTTTGTGCCATTGTGTTGTGGTTGTAGAAGTTTCAAGGAACAATGTGGTGGTGCTTAAGGGGAAAATTTTATCTACAGGGCATTTAGTCCATTCAAGACCGTTCCAGGCAGTCTAATGAGGCGCCATTTCTGTCATTGGTGTAGAGAATTACATCAACGTTTGCGGTCGGTAGGTGTCTATGCGGTTACTTAAACCTGTTGATTATAAGTTAAAGGTTCACCTAATAATTAATACTGCATCTATGCTCGAAACACAAGAAATTTGGCATTGAAATCACTTGGCGCGATCTTATTATGGAGGCTGAAGTCTTCGATCGATCGGCAGAGCTTTTTGTAGTTACGGGATCCAATCTCGACCCCAAAAAGTACTGGTATGTGCTAACAAAAAAGTAAATGTGTAATCAGGTAGAAAGCTTTTGCAAAGAACGAATTGTTTCGTTGATTGTGTGATGACTACAATACGTTCTGTCCCGCCAGCAGGTCTCAAGCGCGCCAACAAAGGCTGTTCGTTCAACACCAGGTAACCAAACAACATGCATGTTATATCCTCAATTGGTCTCTGTGCCGGACTAATTAGACAGGGAGAAATCCAGCAGATGGATTCGCGAGGTCTCAAAGCATAATCTTGTTGTTGATGAGGTAAATCAAATCGCCCTCGACCGTACACTTTAGGCAAGAAATGCCTCCAGTCTAAATATCATGGGAAATTGCAATGATGTCAGTCAAGAATAGCCGAGCTTGACAAAGACATTCGGGAACTAGTAAAATTAATTAAAAGTAATTTAAAATACCTGAGGGTTATTTTTAATCTCTTCTGTACCCTCTTGGGTAGTGTATACCTGAGGGTTATTTTTAATCACTTCTATACCCTCTTGGGTAGTCTATACCTGAGGGTTACTTTTAATCTCTTCTATAACCTCTTGGGTAGTGTATACCTGAGGGTTATTTTTAATCTCTTCTATACCCTCTTGGGTAGTGTATACCTGAGGGTTATTTTTAATCTCCTGCATACCCTCTTAGGTAGTGTATACCTGAGGGCTACTTTTAAATTGAATGCACATTGAATGTGCAGCCAGCTGATTTGCATAATTTTTTTTTTCCGACGCAAAGCTCGTCATGCAATAAAAGATGCACTGCAGAAGGTGAGATATTTGTTATTGAGAATTTGACTGTACTTTTACAACTTTCATCTCATACATTTGCTGGTAGGATTTGTGCCTGTTCAGCCAAAAACGCTTTCGTAATATTTAATCATGGCTTAAACATCAAGAAAAATTCTGCAGAATCTTTCAACCGGTTACTTAGACTGGAATGAACGCCGATATGCGAGACCATGTTTGGAACTACTAAATACCTCTCCAAATTCGATTTGTCTGCGAAGTCGTCGATCGCAAAATCCAATGGATATTTTTCACTGCATTGAACCGAATTTAGAAAATTGGCAAGGTCACGTGCGTGAGATCTATTATATAGCACGCCTGGTGTACAACATCGGGCCGCTTGGACAACAGAAAACAAGAATGGCGATAGCTTTCTTAATTCTATCCAGTGAGCTCTGCCAACAGTATAACTAAGTAACATAGCATAGACTGCCCATAAAGTGAATGTTAAAGAGATAGAATGTTTCCTTCGCCTTCCTATTTTTAATTGTATCCAAACAGCTAAACATCCTCCAAATACACCGACCAGTAGAAGTTCTGGTACCTGCGGCCAGCCGAAACCCTGCCATTTCTCAGGGTAGTAGAGTTTCAGAAAAGCCCAATCGCGGCGACTTTTCAAAAGTCTTCCAGGCATCCGATGATTCAAAACGAAGCGTAGGTTGTTAAGCAGATTATTAGATGGCAGTGCATCGTCCTCAAGCATTAAAATGTACGTTGAATTGTGTTTCAAAGCTGTTTCTAAACCCATAATGTAATCTTCTTTCTCCCTTGATCTCGAGGCGGCGTTTCCGTAGGCCGAACCATTGATCACGTTCACAAAATGTGAAAGATAGGCTACATCTTCATTCAGTTGTGGATCAAAATTTAACACGGTGAAAACAGTTTTTCCTTCATCATTAATTACCTGAGGAAGCAAACGAGCGGCGACTTGTAGCGGATAATGTGTGTTTGAACCGCGATAAGCTGTTAACAAAACAGTCGAAAATTCAATTTGACTATCGTGAGTGTAATCGACTTTACCATCAAAATTTCGAAAGAAGTTTCTCGCGTTCATAATTCGCTCTTCATTTTGTGCTTTTAGAAATTCATACGCTTTCGTTGGACTCCTGAAATACGACGAGAAACCAAGCTTGTGGCACATCAAAGGCAGTGCGAAGAGAAACGTTGTTATATACACAACCACAGTAGCAGTCATCAAGTTTCGTTGAAGGAACATTTCATCTCCACTGTATCCAAAAAGCGTTTCCCAAACCCCTAAAACAAGCGCATGACATGGTATTGTCGAAGAACAAGTTGTAGCAATCGAAGAATAACCAGCCACTTCCGAATCACTTCATTAGCATGTACAGCGTACTCGAAATTAGTACCGGTGTAATGACTTAAAGGTGCGTTAAAGAACGTCACACAACGCTGCTTAGCGGTCACGAGTTTTTACTAAAATCATCTGTAGCCAAAGACACGAGAAAATTTAAATGATCAGAAGGGTTTCACCTTATCTGAATTTCCTTTTTTCGTGCGGGATTTTGGTTCAGGGCCCATATCGCTACAAAGAACCCTTAGAATGATTAACTCTTAAACAAAAGAACATGAACAGCCAGCCTACGAAGTTCTGTAACGTCCTTGAGATGTGTCACGCAATGATGTTTCCACTAAGTATGCTTAAGCAAGTCTTTGCCTTTTTCCATAATCATGCCAGAGATCACATTATAAATATTGTAAAGGCCATAATTTGCCCATCAGTTTAAATAAGGCAGCGGGCTAAGGGAAGGTACGTTTTTACTGAATTTTTTAATGAGGGTATTTGTGATGTTGCATTCCATTTTTCTTACAGATTAAGTTTTTCTTTTCACCTAATTTGATTTAATTTGATGTTTTATGATAGGTTCTAGGTTACATTTCTACATGTATATTACGCCATGGTACATAGTTTTCTCAGAGGATACGTGTCCTTTTCTTTCTGTACTGAGACATACTAGACTCAGGTATTGTTTCTTCAGCTTCTTGTTCCTGTTGACTATCTGCTGCTTATCTTTTCTCATTTCAATGTCAGTTTGATGCTCAATTTAATCTGCAACAACCTTACCTGAAATGATGTATTTTTCAGAAAACTCTTTGATTGCCTTATTGTCCCTGCTTTGAGCTTACCCTCTTGAAACATCTGTTTTATTTGAGCTCCCGGCTGATAATCTTCAGATTTGCGGCCACTCATAGGTGTTTTCCTACTTGGCAGGTAGTGAAAGTCGGGAAGTTTGCTGTAACTGGGATAGGGTTGTGGAGTTGGTGTAGCTGGAGAAGGACTTACAAAGTCTCAAAGTTTAAACCTCCATAATAAAACTTCAGCTATAAAACATAAATATCCCACACTAATTGTTTGCATTCTCTTGCTTCAGCTTGCACACAGTTAATTTTGAGATATGTTTATATAATCAAACATTTTGCATTCACAAGAAAAATGTTCTGAGGTCTCTTTCACATGGAACATACCATGTAGTAGTGAGGGGAGGGTTGCACTTTTGTCAGTCACCTAAAGGTGGGGGGTCAGGAGTTTTTTATTAAAACACAAGGGAAGGCCAACCCTTTTTTTTTGGGAAAAAATACCAAAATTTCCTAGCCCCCTCCCCCAAGACTTGATAAGATCGGGATGAAAAAGTTCATTGTGGCAAGATGGGATGAAAAATTGCAGCAGGATGTGGGATTTGAAAAGTCTTTTTAGGACCCTCTATCAAGTGATCACCCCTGGGGAATGGTGGAGTGGTAGCTATTAAAAGACAGGTTCACCAGCAAATGACTTGCATAATATTTGTCTCAACAATCCAAAGAAGAAAGATATTCTGTAATGCATTCACAACATTTGAACTCTAAGTACTTACATTGATTCCGAAAATTCCAAAAGTTTCAACTCCTCCCCCCCCCCCCCTCCCCCCATCCTGTGCAGGCAACCAATCCAAACCAATCCAATGGGCATTTGACCATCATCAATGCCCATGGGTATTTGAACCTTGCCTGGCTGGAATGGGAAATTTGAAGTGGAAGTGTCCCTGGGTCTTTCCAGCAGAATACAAGTGTTATATCTTTAAATATCGAGGTGATTAGAGGTACCATTTTATAAATGGTTCACTTTAGCCTGGAAATAGCTCAGAAGAAATGTCTACAAGGTCTAGGTTTTAAAGACTGGTCAATCTGCAGAAAGTCATTATCCCTGACTTAACCTTTAACAAAAAAAATTGGGTGTGGGTCTTAAGACAGTCTTTGCCCTGGAAGGCAGGAATTAGAACAAACCCGAGTCTTCGAAGGTTCAAATGCCCATTAGGTTGGGGGAGGTGAGGGATGTTGAAGCTTCACATTCAAATTGAATGATGCATCAGCTGTGAGAGTGAATAACACAATGCTGACATTTCACAAGAAAATAGAAATTTAAAAAAAGATAAGTTGCACCCTACCTTTATACACAAAAAAGTGTCCAGAAATTGTTTTAATAACAAGCCAAGAACTGAACTGTAACAGCAAAACTTATCACAAATATACAATAAGTACTTCCATATGCATGCAGTTGTCTAATTTACGCAGCTGAAGGAACAAATATAAGACAAATCTAGGACTGGTATTTATAACTGTATCTCATGTGACTCTTATATAATCACACATCTGCACTGAGTTCTGAGTAAATGATTCTTATCAAATTATGATGAGATAAAGAGCACTAACTTTCAGGATCCTAACTTCTCAGGTTTTTGTTTTCAGGACACCTATCCATTATCCCTTGATCTATGATCATTTCATTGACAAGATGATGCTCTTATTGCAAACGCTCCAAGGACAAAATCTTCAAATCCCAACAGATCAGCTGTTTGCATTGTCTAATACAGAAACAGGTGCAAGTATTCTGTTTTTATTTGTCTCCAATATCTCTCCATTCATGATCATTTCATCCAAGATCATGTGTACTTTATCCAGGTTGAACATAATCTAAAGATTTAAGGTACAATCAAGGAAAAGGCAAAGAAGAGTCTTGGCTCAAGACAATGGAGTTCATTAGTGCCTTGCTTGTGAGCCAAGAACAGATGGTAATGATACTGGTGATAATGATGGTGACCGTGTTTATCATGATCAATGTTTCATCCTGAGAGGATCAAACATCCATCATGATTATTTCACACATATTATAAGTCATGTGATCAATAATTGGCCTATCACAACATACAGTATTAGGAGCAAGGGAAACTAAGGAAATCGAGGGTGTATAATAATTATTAATAGTGAATAATAATAATAATTATTATTAATATTGAATATGCATTTTGGATTAGTTTTATTAGATATTTCAATATGATATACCAGCCACTGGGTATATTTGTCTTCTTTACATAGAAATAAATGTTTTTACCCCTAAGAGTGATTAGCTTTAAATTTCTCCCTACACTCCTAAACCACACATTAAGGTCACGAGAATAACAGAAGTGATCACTGACTGAAGGAGCTCTTGATTGTTAAACAAATTCTCCTTGTCAGCACTATAGAAGATGTAGAGAGAGCAGTATGGAGAATATATATGCATGCTAATGTCCGGGTGCAAAGGGTTAAAAACACTATTAACAAGGATACATCCAATTCACACTGAAAATAAACAAAGAGAGAGATTCATGTTACTTCTTTAACCCTTAAACTCCTAGAAGTGATTAACATGTAACTTCTCCCTATAATATCCATACATTATCCAGCAAACAGGTGATGAGAATACCCAAACTTATCAGGTAGAAGTTGTTATCTTGATCTTATACCAAATTCTCATACCTGATTTACAAGGATATATGTAGCAGCTAGAGAGGAGAATTAACAATCAGATCTTGGGAGTTTCAGGGTTAAGTAAATAAAGGGGGTAAGTTTCTAAATATACTGCAGTACTGTATTGGTAAGGGGTATAACAAGAAAACATAGTTTTATCAATTGACCTGATAATAAAAGAGATGTAAATTGGCCACCATAAAGAGTATCTAAAGGATGTTTCAGGCATTGGCCCTTCAAGAGTTAGGGAGTTACAGTTGTTTGGAGTGTTTGTCCTTTGCTCTCACAAGGGGATAATGCTTGAAACATCAGGTTATGAAACTCTCTACAGTGGCCAATTTACATTATCAACTCAGTTCATAAAGACTTGATTATCCAATGTATTAAGTTATACACTTCACTTAATTTTAAGAAGTGTGGACCAAAGATTTCCTGTATCATCAGTGCTGTTTTAATAAGATCACAGTTTTGTACTTTGTCATTGTTGCTATGTCCTTTAAAATAAAAAACCTTCGCTAGAAGGGAAAACTTCAACCCTTTCACTCCCAAGATCTCATTAGTAATTCTCCTTACTGTCTGCCATACAGTTCTGGTGATGTTGGTTTGGAGAATTTGGTATTGGATCAACTTATATTCCCTACATTTCTATTTTCCTTTATTCTCATCACTTGTCTGCTTGATATTGTATTGATAATGTAAAGAGAAATTGTCTTGGTCACTCATGGAAGTTAAAGGGTTAAACTGCTAAAAATAAAAGTATCTTGAAACTCACCACATTAGAAAAATACCGATCCAAAGTCTCTACAAAGTTATGAATGAACTCAAGTATTGACAATTCATTCTGCAAAGAGAAATTTGGTTCAAATGTTATCTCCTAGAGTCTGAATTGAAAATTAAATAAGTTTACCCTTGAATTAAGAAAGCTTTATAGCTAATACCTTACGAAACAAAAAACAGGTGACACAAGCAAAGGTTATTTGGGGTGAATCAGTAAAAATCAACCACAAAAAGAACATTACTTCGGTTTATGTATGGAGACCCCAACTTTGCAAAAGCTTTAGTATTTTGTGTTCACACAGTGTTATTGGACTGATTGGTGAGAGGTTTAATTCTTACACTTGAAGTGCCTTATCATTTTTGTACTATCAGAACTTATATATTTGGTTAGCATATGCAGGGAGGGAATTTCGGTAAAATTTCCGCACAGCCCCATACTATTGTCAAACAAATCTATTTTCCCAGTGGCAGTGTATTGTTTTTGTCATTGTTTTCTCTATCCAAGAACTGAATGCATAATGTAGTATGGGGCTGTGAGGAAATTTTACCGGAATTTCAAAGTGAATTCAGTATCTATAAAATCTCCCTTAAAAATCAATAATTACAGCTAGGTTACAATATATAATTAGCATGGTCACTTAATTGCATATATCAGTAAAAATTCTAAATATTGAACTAAGGTTAAATGTGAATAAAGCAACCTACCTCATCTGAATCAACACCAACTATGAAGAGTAGTGAGGCATATCTCCTGTAGACAACCTTGAAATTCTTGAATTCCATAAAAGGACACTGTTGAGGAAAATAAGGATTCAAATCTTACCTGACCGATGATCATCAGTTATCACCCGATAAAACGAAGCAAAATAAAAGTTTGATCACAAAAAAATTGAAACCAAGGGTGTATCAAATATATTCAAATAAATACTCATACTCGTGAGTACAGAGAGTATTAAAAATATTTTTTCCTGAGTTTCTTAAGAGAAGATGCTTTTTTAACCTGGTCGTCACTTCTTGCCAAACATTTTCGCGTTATCTCAGCTTCCATATTCGTTCTTTCTTCCAGATCCAAGTGTTCGTAGTATTGTGAAACGCGTGTATGTCCTTGCTTATTAACAAGAAGTAGAAATTTCAACATTGCAGTAAACTTTCACCATGTAACAATTTAATGAAACAGAAATTCAGACTTCTTCCCTTTGCCATCGGAATAATGCCAGGCGTTCCTTTAGACCATTCACATGAAGTCGAGGCTTCAAAACAATCAAGATGGCGAAAAATTCAGACGTGGGTGAAAATGAGAGCGTCAAAGACTTCTTCACCACAAACCGCAACGATTTATACAGCTACACAGAGTGCAGAGATATAGGGAAAAAGTTTTTGAGTGACTTGAAACAAGCCGTAATAGGGGAGAATTTACAAGAAATCGAGGAGCCTCGCGCAAAAGCTACGAAATACCTCGAAGAGACAGAAATTTTACAACTCATAGAGGTAATCGAGAAAACCAATGATTTATACTTACAGAGTCTAACATATACTTTCTGTTATGTAAGATCCCTTAAAACCAAACTTACCTGTAACTATCCCAAACGTGTGGTACTGGTGTACAGAAAAATAGTCAGAGCTGTCAGCAAAATTGACATTTGTCTAATCTCAGCTGTCTCCTTTGATAGGACTTGATTACCAAGCTTGTCTTTGAGAGACCGGAGAAACCAATGGAATTTTTAGTGAAAGAAATAGAAGACGTGAAGGGAAAAGGATCAGAAAGTCAAAGCATGGACTGAACACCTCGCTAAATAGACCTATTTATGAAATTTAAAATGGAAAAAAAAAGAAAAAACAAACAAACAAAAACAAAATAAAACCAAAACAAAACAAACAAATATAAAAAGAAATTCAAAACAGGAGGAGAAAGAAATACAGATTAAACATTGTCTTGAGAATGTTGGATTTTGAAGATTCTAAGAATGTTGTACACAAAATGCACAATTTATTGGTGTTGATTTATTTTTTTTGAAATTTATTATGATGTTTGCAGTGGATTGAAATATTTGTTACAACCATGCTCTAATTGCATTTATTTTTTTAGGAAAAAAGTAGAGAAAAAAAAGAAACATGTGAAAGGTTGAAAGCTAAATAAGAGTTTGTTGAGTTTATAATATTATTCTGAATGGGATCATGAACATTATTGTGTCTCATGTATGCTCCGAATCCTTTACTGTTTCTGTATGAATTGAAGACTGTTCTACTTGACAAATAAATCTTATATTCATTAACCCCTTTACACTCTAATATCAGTATGCATATTCTTCATATAAATGGTTCTCTGTAAATTTCCTTTGCTTCTGACAAGCACAATTTATTTAACAATTGATAGTATCTTTACATGATGATCATTTTCCCTATTCTCATAACTTTTAAGTAGGATTTGAAGGTGATATTGTAAGGAGAGAATAGATGTCAGTCACTCAGGGATTTAAGGATCAATGGCCTGCAAATGTCTCAAACTTGATCCTTTCACTGAAGTAGAGGAAAATAGACACCAGCGGTTGCTGGACTGTGCTGAATTTTGATTTGAATTAATGAAGCTTGTCTTCACTCAATTTGATATGTCTATTATCATGCTCCTAAGATTCATTATTCCAGATATTTGCTGTCCTTAAAAATCTTCTTTCTAAGATTTTTATTTTAAAAACCATATCTGTGGAAAGGTTCTGACAGTCTGCAGGGGTCAAGAGCTTGGAGACTCGCAAGACTCAATTGATGCAAAATTGCAAGGGCTTGTTGCAGAAGATTTCATCAAAACTTTTCAATTAGTTGTAAAAGTATGGGAACTTGGTCTTTTGTGCTTAGATGTTAATTTGAAACTTATGTTTGGAGGGAGTTTTATCTTGCATTAAACGATAGTCTTCACTTTAGGAGGAAAAATGGGAAGCTGTACCATTAGGTAATCATAAAACAGGTTTAATTTCTCAAAACACCAAAAATTCATTCAGCTGAAAACTTACTTTCTTAATCTCCTATGGACAATTAAAAGTTCCTTTGACTGACTGCCGAGGAAACAAAAACTTCCAATTTTTTTTCTTCTTTGCAAGTTTCGCAAACATTGGAATTTCGACTATTTCGGTTTCCGAACCCGTCCAAAGGTTGTTGTTGCGTGACGTATTAACACGTGATCAGGGGAATTGTTTTGGGACGGTACGTCTGGCAGAGTAACCAGACTGAGCTTCGCGAATTTCAGGAATCTCCGGAGTGGTGTATTCTATCAAAGATGATCCAGTCACTTGTCATGCATGAAGGATTCACCAAGAACAAAGATCCTAACTCAGCGCAACTTTACGGTCAATGAACGGTGAGTAAAATTCGTTTGTTTGCAATTAATTCAGGATTACTGCGGAGATTGTTTGTCTCAAAGCAATTCTTTAATCGGTCTAATCCCGTACTGATTTGCTGTTGTAAGTGTCCAGTAGTTGGAAAGCTTACCACGAGGTAATGGTTGTTACAAGAGATAACTCATCCGTTCTGCCTGCGGCATGCAAATGGTGATTTATTTGGCAAGGCCCACATCCCGTGGTCGAATCGTCCGATTGGGAAACAAATTCGAATAGTCACCTTGCAATTGTTTATCAACTTACAACGATTGCGGAAAATTGCTAGTCTTCCGTGGTTTACAAAGTTCATCTCTGTTACTATAATCACAAATAGGCTTCAATAGTTTATTATGAAGGGAAATAGATAACTTAAATCAATATAAAAAGGATGTGTACAGGCAAATTCAACGCGAAATTTAATACAATGTTACAATAATATCGTGTGAACATACAGCGCAAGATATCCCTATCTCCCCTCGGAACATGATTTCGCTCCTTAAATCGAAGTCGAAGGTAACTGTTTCTCTGTTTTAATCATTGATTCTTAACAAAGTCCTCTATTATTGATAGCGACCGGCACTTCATGGAAAGCTTTTAAATGAGGTCATCTCTAATCAGACTCGTTGACTGTGCATAAACGTGTGTTTGTTCTTCCAACGAAACTCGTCGCGACAGATAAATAAATTAGAAAAATACCACGTTTCGTTGACTCCCTCTTCCGGCGTAAAAAAAATGCATGCTTTTTGAGGGCAAAATTCAAAGACCGGGTTTCCGAAATGTTTTGCTTTATCAGATAATTCCCCCGGGTATAGAAGTAATTTGAATGTCGTAAAGTGCAGTACGTTTATTTTATAATTTTTGCATAATACGAACCAAACTCTTCATCAAACAACAGTGCCTCTCTACTTCTCGTGCTTAAGGGTGAGTACTTTTTATTTGTGACTAGATGGATCTGAATCGATCGAAGCATTGTGACTTTATCTATTTCAAGAATATTCGTCACTTTTTTTCCGGGAACTAGAGGCATGCTGTTAAAGAAAATTGCTTTGTTGTCATTTTTTATTATCTATTGTCTAAATAGAACGATAGTCTGCCAGAGCTCGTAAAAATATCCTGCCAATAAAGTGATATTTTATTGTATGGGCTGCCTCGCCTTCAAAAGTTGTTTGAAAATGACTTTTAGATGGGTCTGGTGCCAATAACGAGTTGGATTTCCATGCTATTTGCAGAGGGAACTAGATGTCACATGTTTTGCAAGCAAGTGGCAAATCAGTTTTATTTTTATCTCAAGGTTAATTTTATCCATTAGTTGATGGTATTTTAGTAAAATTTGGTAACAGTTAAAAAGAGCCCTAGGATCTCTTTTTATTTCTTACTGTAATTTTGTTGATCAGGGTTATTTTTTTATACAAGTCTTCTAGTCCTCATAAATGTTGTTTCCAGCTCTTAGAAACTCTTCACTTTTGAAAATCAAAGGAACAATCTACAGTAATAACAGCTTGATTTTACCAGAAACCATCCTTACCTTGCGATGAAAAAAGAAATTGTTGAATAAATGTTTTACTCTATTCCTAAACAATTCACAATAATATGTATTATTATCTGATTCTCTGCACCTCCAGAGAGCAACAACATGACCTTAAATGCATTATCAAAACATCAGTTTAATAATTTCCAGCAGTTGCTAAAGTCTTGAAACCACTTGCTGTATCAGCATGCTGTTTTTAACAAAAGTGTTGACACCAACTGATGTATTAGCATACTGTTTTAAGCAAAAATCTGATTTTTATACTGTGTGATTTAATAGCAGTGCTTAAAAACTAAAGCATTTCTTCTCATTATAATCACATGGACTGTAGTGAAGTCAGTCAAATTGCTATTACCATACACTTTATATTTTTTATCTATTGATGTATTGTGGGTTGCAATACCTGGCTTTAAAATTTAAGTGCAGGTGTGAGGAAAAAATGTGAAGTTAAGTGGAAATGTACTTCAAAGCACAGGGGGGGGGGGAGTTGGTAGCTACATATGTTAGAAGCTATGATAGGAATGGTTGTACTATACCTTCCTAGTGGTGCAGTAGCCAAAGGGTTATGGCACTGGACTCTGGGACTTAGAGGTACTAGTTCGAGACCTGGCTGTTGTGTTCCCCTCTGCTCTCACAGTACCTCTGTACTCCCAGGAATATGAATAGGCGGTGGCAAACTGTCAGGGGGAATGTTAAAAAAAAGGGGAGTAACCCACTATAGACAATCCAGAAGGGAGGGTAGTAATACTCCTGGTCACTTCATGTTTTTGAGACTAGGATAAGCTTTGTCACCTTGTAGGCCCTTTGGCTCAACTAGTGACTTTACCTAGGGCTTGAAATAACAGCCAGTCAATAGACAATGTCCAGTCAAATAAAGGTTTTGCCTGTCAACTCCTTTAGAGGCTGACATTTTTTCTAGTTGTTTCGGCATGTAAATAAGAATTTAATTTCAAGGGAAGTTCATTACTTTTTGTGAATTGAGTCCCAGGCTGCATATACAATAAAAGCGTGGTAAATACACTTATACTAAAAGGGAAGGGGGGGTTCGATGAGATTTTAGGGATTTAAAGGATATTTTTGTGGTCACGTGAGTTGTGTCTAAGCAAAAATAGGTCTGACAGGACAACCTGACCAGCGCTAACCAGGAAATTATTGCGAGCCCTGACACCTGTCGTTAGCCTTCATGAGGGTGGCATACAGAAGTAAGCTTTTACTTCTTAAGCGCTCAGAAGCTGATTTTCCCTTTGGTTATGTCATCATTATCTACTGTAACAAAGCATATAAAGCAAACTAAACTGAAATTTGTGTCAAGTTATGGTAGGAAAAGTTTACTCTAAACAATTTGTACTTTTCCTGTCTCGGTACCTGGTTTTCTCAGACTTCAGTGAATGTTCATTTTTGTAACAGCAGGATATGCTTAATGCCAACACAATTAGCTGTTTTGATTTTTTTTTCAATTCATGTTTTACAACTGTTTTGCAATATTTTTATAGGCTTTTTTTTTCTTTCTGTAGGGTCTGAAAATAGTAAATGTTTTAGATCTTAATTTTTTTGCCTCAGTACATGAGACTCAAACAGAGGATTTGTTTTTCATTTATTTTCAGTCGGCTGTAATGTATTTGGTCAATTCATACCACCATGTTCTCAAAAACATTGACTCAAGCTGGGGAGACTCAACAATTTCAAGCAACTCACAAAGTAGTAAGAGAACACGACGGAGAAAAATCGATTCCTCGCATTCATTCTCACAGAGTTCACGCAGAAGTAGTCAGACATATGCTAGCAGTTCAGAGAGTGGCCTGTACAGTGAAGAACTGGTCAATTCTGGTTACTATGGAGATGATGAAGTAGACCGCTGCCCTTGTACTAAATGCGTTAGTGAGGCTCTAGCGGTAAAACCCAAGACTGATATAGTGGCTGACTATGACATTATTAGTGTAGACTTAAGCGAGTCTACAACTCCCGAGTTACAACTAAGCTGTGTTTCACCCACAAAGCAAAGTAATTTTGATGATTATGTGATCATTCCTTCGTCTAAAGAGGAGTTTTTTGCTGACGCTTTAGCGCACAGCACTCCTATCTCGGAGAAAAACAGTCATGGGTCTGGTGCGGGCATGAAATCAACCGCTGTTGCTCAAGTCACCGTCAGCCTTGAAGCCACTGTCAGTCTGCGCTACTCTTGCAAATTGCTAGAAGAGGATGAAAGCGATAGCTTTTTAACAAGGACTACTGCTTTGCAGAGAGTTGCCGGTAAAAATGATAGCACAAGTTGTTGGTGGAGAGAGAACATTGTCTGGCAGTTACAACAGCGAAATGATACTGAAACGAAACGGTTTTCACAACTTCAAACCGACAATCAGAGTTGTCGCGCTAAAGTCAGAATCAACAGAGAACTAGCTGACTATTTGAATAAGTACCCAGACTTGCGACCACAGACCGAAACAACATGTAACGTCATGGTCAATATGGAAGTAGACCCTATTGAGAGATCAGAACTTTTTCTAGCGATAAGAAACCAACGGACACCTAGCGATGAAACTGGGGAATATCCTCGTCCGAGATCGGACAGCATCGCGCATTTGGCAGCCACTTACTTAAAAAGGCAGAGAACTTTAACCGAAAGAAAGCTGACTGAAAGCGAAGGCTCTTACTCACCCGCATGTGCAAGGTCCCGGATAAGCAATCGCGCGGGAAGACGCGAAAGAGTCCCGGGTAAAAAATGGCGGGAAAGTATAGTGAATCAGCTCGAGATGAGGAACTTTCTAGAATTTAAGTATTTCACAGACACCCTCGCGCGCAGAACCATATCTCAGTTGAGTATATCAGAAAATTTCCCCCATCCAATGAAAGGTGTGGACGAGTATGACATCATCACAGACGACGAAGTGAGTAGCTTGGACACTAGGAGTACTCTTATGAACTCGGCCCATTCCACCTCACATTCACAGGGCTACTACAGTTCTACATTCAGCAGTCGGTTTTTTAACCTTAAACGCGGCAAGCGTAGATAAGTCTTGTAGCCTAAACTGGCAACCCGCATTTGAAGTGAATTAGATGAACGGACCCCCGATTATTGAGTAGCACCTCAAAATGAAAATTTACATATCGAAGAGAATCGTAATGTATTGTAAACTGAAAGAAGAAATGGTGTATATTGAAAACTAAATCATGGAATTTAATTTTAATTGGACCAAACGCTCCCTAAGTCGGTAAATCAACCGCTGAGCCCGTTTTCAATTTGGTCAGTGACGCTGCCAGGCAACGTTACGCGTCTGATGAGCCACAAGTGCACGTGTGAGATTTATTATTGGACTAAAACAATCGGAAAACTTCGGTTTTTTCGACAAACAGTGATTTGCCTACGACAGTACAATTGTTAGTAAATGATACTAAATGGAAGAGGTTGAACTTTGTAAGTAAATAGCTGCCTTAATTTTATTACATCACTTTTGTTGAACAGGGCTTCGAAGCTAAGCGATTGTATGCATTAAACCCAATATTTAAGCATGAAATTTTGGCAGTGATTAGTGATTTGTTTACGAGATGTAACAACTCATGACAAAAGAATATTAACTGAATTGATATTCTCTTGCTCATGATGATGTTTTTACTTCAGTCTTGTTCCCCGGGGTTACTCTTTCCCCCCCCCCCCCGAAGGCCTGTACGGGGATGCCGTGAGGGGTGGACCCCGGGGACCGCTCGGTGGGAGCTCAAAGTCCTCCTATTCCCACCACCTTTCTTTCCCCAAACGGTTCTTTGTCGTAATTTTTAAAACGGCTTGCGTATTGAATTTCAGATACAGCGCTGAATCCATGCATTTATCACCAATATCAGGTTGATTCATCGCGGGATAGATTAGTTATTTCAAAACAGATTAAATTTACATGATCGCTCAGCAGGATGGAAATCCGACGTATGCATGATGCATTCTTTCATGTTGTTGCGCTAATGCCGCAGTACAACAGTTTATACAACCGATAAGTTAATGATAAAATCATTTCTTGATGAAAGGTTTGCGAATCCCAGTCAAATTACCCTACCACTTTGGATAGATACACAAGAAAAATAAGCGGCATATTTGTTTGCAGGGTGGGCTTGTCAGTTTCTTTACAAAGCAAGGAAAGTTGTATCCGTTGTGTATTACCTAGCAATACATCGACTGTTCAGTAATAATTGGCCATATGAAAAATTCACTGTGGAGTCATGGATCTGCCTTCCTATTTCCAACGCAGAAAATTGGATCACTCCGTTACCATTAAAGAAACAACCATTCAATTCTACAACTTGACAACATTTATTTTGTATTAAAATGTTCACGAAGATATCTAGATTATGATGTACTCTACGCGATGTGTTGAAAGCTACCTTACATGTCACTGATGCTATTAAATTCAAGGTTATCATGCGATTTCATTGTGCTGTAAAACATTTTTTTCCTTCTTAGCATTGCTGAGACGTCGTTCAATCAAAAATCAAATTACTCAAAAAATTCGTTTCGTTCCCAGGGCTTTTACTACAGGGCAGGAGTTTCACTCTGGACATAGAGCTTTAAATGGGGGAGGGGAGGGGATTATATTTTTTTCGAATTAGTTGATAAAAATGAAGTTGCAAATAAAAGTGGACACTTTCCTTTTTCTGCGTGAGAACAATCGTATTCGTCAAAATATGTATGCTATGGCCTGCAGCAAGTAACGTTTACGGTCAATCTCGGGAAACAAATTTAAAGAACCTGCTATGTTATAAGCGAACAAAATTACTCCTTGATGGTTAGAAGAGGTCGATGTGATTTTTATAAATTCCTATTATAGTTTTATATGCCGTCACGGACGGCCTCTCAGTTGCTATGACAACGTCTAAAGCATGCTTTGACAACGGGCATATGCCTCCTTACTTCTTTCTCGGCGCTTCCTAGCCGACTGACGCCTTTTTCGCCTTCTTTCCTTGAGGAACTTTTTGCAGTTTTCTCCCCCAAGTCGGCGCATCCATGTACAGATGTGATACACGTCTTGCTCCTTGAAACGCAGGGCGGCGTTATAATTCGTGCTGTAAAACCGCGTGAACCAGATCCTCCTGGAGTGACCGCTACAAGTAAACTGTGGGGGTCTCCTGGTAATTTTGTCGCGGTTCCCTGAAAATACGCCGACGACGTAGCGTAGATATTTCCCTTTTTTAGGCCTGTGAATTTCGTAAACGCCTGCGCCCGACGAGCCTCTCTGGGCATCACAGCAGTGATAGAGCAGGTTAGCGGAATAAGTCAGAACTCGGCAACTTCTATATATATAAAAGAGAAAAAAAAATGAAATGTAAAAGCCGAGAAATGAAAAATTGGAGTCTTAGTGGATAAAGGAGTTTTAATTAGGTATTTTAGACAAAGTTCGAAACGGTGACTCCCAGATTCCGTGAGGCATGAAGCCACCTGCTGTGAAGAAGGAAAATTCTATCTTATTCTTGTTCCTGCCTCAAGTATGTGACCACGAAAGATCACACATCACATGTTGACCTGAGGGTAAGACAAAAAAATGTCTGGAGAAAATCAGGCTCAGAAGTTTAAAAAGTAAACCCGTGATTCAATTCATCGTAAAGATAAATCTGTCACTTGAAGTGCTGCGTGGGCGGGAGGTTAAAGCGCTCTCTAATACATATGCAAGGTGAAAGAGGCAATTCACGAAAGTTTTCTCCTTGGCACTGGATATCAAGAAAGACAGTGGAACTGAAGGCATTCCAGTAGGATGGATGTCCACAAACAAGTAAAGCAGGATAACATACACCAATGGCTACTAAGGGAAGCCAAAGTGGAAATGCACCAATCACAGCTGTTCAAACGAAGCTTAAGTCTGCAGAGGTTTACGCGTAAGTAATCGACCTAACAATCGACTTTATGGTGCGAAGTTGAAACGGCGCGGTCTACATCGGAAGTAACGGCATGACTACTTCGCTAGAAAAATGATAATACTTTCATTTTTTTGTCTTTTTCATCACGATAAAATAAACCATAAACATTTACACTATTATAAGTATAAGTGTTTATGGTTTACGGTTTATAATTAATTATAATTTAATAAGGGAGGTTAAACAGTTAAAACCTCGACGTTCAATATTTGACTAGTCGAGTAGGGGTGAAAATTAACAAACCTGTATAGTAAAGTCCCATCTTTCCTGTCCTCATCAAAACCAGAGAAATTAATTGCCTCGTGTGCGCAGTACGATCCGTAGAAGAAAGTCCTGCTCGGAGAAATGGGCAGAAAGCATCGACTATGATTTCTTTGGAGCTTTATAAGGGCGTAATCATATTTCGTAGCACTTGGATCACTTCCATTCTTCCACATTTTGGACATCTTAGTGGAGCTGATCGCTCGCCATTCTGTGGTACCATTTCTTAACAGGAAACCAACCTTTAGGCTTTTGTATCCTTCCACGTAATGGCTTCCGTTGTGTAGACAATGAGCCGAAGTCAAAACGTGCTTGGGTGACACCAGGATTCCGGAGCAACCCGTTGAGATTCTCACGGCTGCGCTAAAGGGGCATTTTTCCAATAATTTTTGAGGTATCTCCACGCGGTCGTCCCCTGAAAATATCACTCGTTTCGACCTATGTTTTGCAGTTGTTGATCGCGAAGTTCTGTGCGCCTTTGAGATCGTTGATTCAAGATTCTCGAGCACTGCATTAACCTCTAGTTTCCCCCTGGTGTTTGTGATAAACACCTTTCTAGGTGATGATAATCCGTAGACGCGTGGCGAGTTGGCCAAGTTTTTTGCAAGTGATTCTTTGCCATTGTACCACAGTGTGTTCCCCTGAACAATTTCGGTCAGCAGGCAAAAAGCTATCAAGGTTTTCACCGCCGTCATAATGAAAGATCGCAGTAACACCGCCGTTTTATGCCACCGCAAAGATGCTACACCAGTGAGAAAGCCTTGCTACTCCACCTCTACAGCTGAAAAACAGTAACGCATTGAAATGAATCACTGTCATATCAAACGGGATTTCATTATCATTTTAACATACCAAAACCATCAAAACTAAGTTATTACGGCTCAATCCTCTTAGAGCAGGAAATACGTTCTTCATATGATAAACAGGGCATTGAAAACGGAATAATGCGATGTACAAATGATCTCTAATAAGCTTTTGTATCTGTATTGTTTCCTGCGGCCTATTTTATAGGCTGTTGGAGCGATCACAAGATCAACTTTGGCACAGTCTTTGTGGTTTTCTTTATAAGTTGAAAACAAAACAGGTCCCTCAGAGAAATCATTATGACAGATATGGGGCTCGTTAGACGACAAAACTGCAAAATAGAAATATAGTCAGCTCTCAAGTGTTATGTTATTTATTCGATAGACACCAGAATATGTCTCATAACTAACACGAAAATCGGACAAAATTCCACTGATTTGTTCATAAAAGGATTACGTTTTAGCTGCATTTGATAATCAAAACTACTTGAAAAAAAAAATCTTATCAGTGATTCAAAGAAAAGAGAAAAATGCCTGAAATGCATGTTACGAGACAACTGACGATTCTTTAAAAATTTAGCCTAAAATGTTCGTAATTTGAAATCCGGTTTAAATTAATCTCCTTTATCCTGAGTTATTCCATCGTGTTGTTTGTCTTATTCTCTCTTCCTTTGTCCCTAACTCTTGTTCCTAGCTTGAAATTCCACTACTGCAATTTTTTCAAATCTCATACAAGTTTAAGGTAATTTAGTACAGGACAGAACCTTACACGAAATACCGCGACGCTGCTGATACAAGGATCTCGTTCAGAGAAGAGGGCCAAAGAAACTGAATTTGACTCCCGGCCGACGACGAAGATAAGTCAGTGAAAAATTTATGATGATTAAGCGGATTAAGCCCGAAGCACAGTACTTTGGATACTTCTCTCCTGTAGAGTGAATCAAAAGCTAACTGACCCAAAATTGGTTCGTTACATTTTTGAACCGAGTCAGTTTGATTGAAGGCAGGATTGTGGAAACTTTTAAATTTTTATCTCGTGTTATTAGCCCGAGGCCTGCAGTGAGGCTGTGTACAGACACAATCGCAAAGCACTTGAGTAATTCACCCCTGTGTTCTGATCCGTCAGTCAAATCTCCAGTTTCTGTTGTGTTTTATATTTATTTATCCAAAAGTAAGAATATTTACCTGAATCCTGTGGCTCCCACCAGGGGTACGGAAAACTTAGCTTTCCCTTGAAAGCAATTTTCGTGCACGAAAAACGAATCGTTCATTTTTTGAAGAGTGTCCGCGGGGACACCAACGCATTGGGCAAAATTAGCAAGAATGTAAACTTTGAACTCAAATTTGTTTCGAAACACTATCTCGCCTTTAAAATCACAAACGCTCATTGATATGTTCTGCCTTAGCAAATACATAGTGCGCGCAGTTACATAGAATTCCGTAAGTAAAGAGGACATGCAAATATAATTTCTGTACACCATATGTAACTCGAATCCAAACACACTTCTTTTCACAAGGACTCTCCGCAGTAGTATTACTACAATTTGTTTGTTCAACCCCAATAACAATCATGCAATATTTACACCAACGCAGATTAACGGATTATTTCTTACGAGCTTGTGGAGAGCACTGAATGTGCTTTTTCGTCCGCACTAGAGGTAAAATATCGTTATCTGTTCCACAAAACGTGTACATTATACTCATTTCTAAAAGTTCTCGAAAAAAACAGCCATATTTCAATACGTACCGCTGTTAAAATGTCTGAGCCAAGGGCTAAAGAGTTGTGTCTTACGAAAGATGTTCTTCCTGCAAGTGATCACGACTTGACTGAAAGTTCAAATGACACTTTAAGGAAAGTTATAACCTGCAGATCAAGGAAACAGACCAGGTCACGCAAAATAATTCCTGGTGTTTATTTAAGGCAAAAAACGTGACAGAAGATAAGGTTATAAATTGATACAGCGCCAGATGTAACCAGTTTCTTTTTTTGTTTTATTTTCTTCGGTTCTTCTTCTTCTTTTTTTGAATGGTTTTGTCGGTAAAGCCATGAAGATCGCTGAATGAATGACGTTGTTTTCGGGTGGTCGGTTTTTTCTCTTTTAACTGGCTTCCTGCGATTAAATATCTGTTTATTCATGTGGTGAATAAGAAACACAACCAGTTTTAAGAAGTGCGGTTTACTTGTTAAGGATACAGGTTATCAAGGGGCTGCAGTGAACATTGCAAGGTGACACTATCAAAATACCAACGTTATTCACCTCCCGGACAGACACGGACGTGTTTCATAAATGCGGTATGATTGAGTGAAAAGTAACCACTGAGATAGAGTGCTAAAAAATGTTTGCAAATATTTTTTGCTACAATACTCGCGAGTCATCTGCTTTAGTCCAGTCTCGAGATCGGGTTCGCCCGAATGCGGATCTTTGATCGGTATGTCAGAGCGACGGCTGGTGATTACCGCTAAGAAATACACTTTTGCAACAATCTGTCACCTTGGAGAAACAAAAAACCTCTTATACATTCAAAGTATCAAAGCTTCAGTCGTTTTAGTCAGTTTAACAGCTCTAAATATTTTGGCTTAATGCCCGTAAGTTGTCTCACCGGCAAATTTGCGGAGTGAACTTTGTCCCTTTCATCTCATCCCCATGACCCCGATTATCCGGCACTTTTTGGGACCAGATATCCGGTTCCAAAAAATTAAGATAATGAAAACACACGAGAGAGCATACGGAGGAAGCTTGGGCCAAAACTTTCAGGACTAACGAATTCGAAGTAACCGCTGTCCGGGAATTGGGCCCATGCTCCTCCTTACAAAAGATCGAATGCGGTTTGGAGGGGGAAACCTTGCAATTAGAGAAAAAAAATTAAACGCAGGCTTTAATTCAAATTTTTCCTCCGGTTCCCATCTGGGTTATATGCGGAATATATCCAATTTTATATGAACGTCTGCGTGTTTTGACAGGTTTCTAAATTTCTTATCATCAAATTAAATTTAATCCTTTTATTTTCTTCCCCGAATTTTTTTTTTCATTCTCCATAAAAAAATTTAATAGATAAATGAAAAACAGCGGCTTTTTCACCTGCTCTTCTATCTCATTACTTGAGAGTGAGCTTATTTTCACGGGTAAATAGTATGCCTGAAGAAACTCTCAGGAGCTCAGTTTTCATGATTTTTCTTTAACATCATTTTCGCTGTAATTAAGTACTACAGATAGCAGTGGGAAACCCTGCTTTCCTTTACGTGATTTCTACAGGTTTATTTCTGGCATAATCAAAGACATCTCAATTATGGCAAGAAATACTGTTGTGGTGACAGACACGTTGTGTTTTACTTACCCACAGATTAATCAAAGGACCTTTATCGGGTCTCACGCATGCGCAGTTTTTTCGAAGTGAATGACACTTCATTTACTTAGGGGTAGTTAGAAGGACATTACGGAATCGCGCCCATTGAAAAGCGTCGCCCGAGAAAAGTGGGGTACCCATGATGCTTTGCGGGCGCAATGACCTAGGAATGAGGTTGCAAACGCTCACCGCCAACTTCGGTCGCTTTAGATCTGAATTGACAAATTCCCAAACGGGAGTTGTAAAATTTCGCTTTGCGTCCGTTTAGAGACAATGGAGATACAATTGGAGCAATTAGCATTGTTTCAAAGTGACGAAATGCTCTTTTCGTCGGTAAAGAGCGAGGGCCGCGTTTGCATATCAAAAGAGCGTGAAGTGTTCATCCGTAAGCTTATGAGCGTGAGCGTGCACCTACGTGGAGCGGGAATCTACAACGTATACTTAAGCTTTTCGAAAAGTAATTAGACTACCGACGTGTTATCTGAAACTGACGGCAATAACGGGCCAAAAAGGAAGGTAAAATTCCGCACAGCCCCACACTACATTATACGTTCAGTTCTTGGATAGAGTGACAAAAACAATACTTTACCATTGGGAAAACAGATTTGTTTTACGATAGTATGGGGCAGTACGGAAATTTTACTAAAAGGAATATTTCTGTGATGTTTTGCTTTCTTGGCGAAGTTGATGGTCGAACCTCGCAAATCTGCCGCATTTGAGTCTTAACACAAATTGAAAACCCGGCATTTGAAAGGTGATTTAATTTTACATCTGACCGATTTTTAAACAATATAACCTAATCAAGATAACGCCACTAATTACGTCTATTCTTCTTCGATGAAAAGCGCTACGTTTCGGTTGTCTGCACACGGGGGATTACATGATTGACAGTCGGATTGACAGGCCTGCGTGAAGTTACGCATGCTCTCTTTCTCTTTTCTAGCTTATTTGCATTTTCCCGTGCGACCTTTTTCAATGGGCGCGATTCTGTAATGAAAAACAATGCCCCGAAGACTAGGAGTGACGCGCCCCTTTGTAGACATTGTTCAGCCCGTCGGATGATCGAACGATCATGTCTAAGATGCTAATTGTAATGATTGAATCATACAAGCGCTGGCCAAATTGATTGGCCATGTTGGGTGACGTTTGCTGATGATTACACGAAGTCAACCATCATTAAGGAGAGTATAAATTCACTAACAAAACCTGACCTGGAACACGTGAGTGGATGATGATAAATAATTTAGAAATCAATTAAATTTGTAACGTTCTGTGTGCTAGCATTAAACTGAAAACTATGATGGTAAAATTCCCCCACGTTCCGCGACATGGAGCGATATTGCAAAATCAAATAAAATCACAATTCCAGCACGATCTAACGGTCTATAAATAAGTTTTACATCCAGCATTACTATTTAACACATAAGAACTGAATCCTTTTCTATTCTTTTTTTGTGAGTGGTAATTATTACTTACATGAAACAAAACCCATCCAAAACCTAGCCAAAAAAGTGATGTTCTTCTGAGTAAATACACTCAAGATTTTGTGTAAAATACACAAGTGCTTTTTAATACCGAGTTAAATGCTACAGGAAACTTAGCTTCTTACATTATTTTTTTCGTAAGTTGAAAGCTCCAACATATAGCGTACGTTTTCTCAAAAAAAGGAAACGGGTATCTTTTCAAGCAGTGGATTAGCACGTATAAGTAGTAAAGGGCATAACAAAAAGTAGATACCTGAAAAAATAAAAATGATGGAACTTTTCGAAAAGTCAAACAATAAAATTTCTACTTACAAGGTAACGTATGTGTTTGCTTCCTCCGATGGAAGGTAATCTGCGAATAAAGAAATGTACTCTTATTGCTTGTTTTATAGCGAAGAGCCCATGAACAGCTTCCGGTTTGCTAAATGCATGTTCACGGCTGGGTGTCTGGCCCAGTTTGTCTGCTTGTCATCGCGTGGTTAGAACGTTCAATAGGAATATAATTTTCCTGTCTATATAGTAGCCTTGCCGTCCCAATTTCCGACATCTGCACGCAAAAAAGAATCATTTAGTTGGTAAGTGAGGCTTGAAACAGATACACTGAGAAAGCGTCGCTGGAAATTGGAAACGTTGACTTGAGCGGAGCCACGAATTCATTTGAAAGTTTTTGACGACAGATTGCAGCGAAGCATTATCCTATTGTAAACTAATTATCCTGATTTCAACCCTCTAATGATTGCGGTTAAATGAAGTTAGTCTTCATGGCGACATCTTTTGGATGCAACACAGGTGTGCTGCTCATAAGCCGGGCAATAAAAATGCTTGACCTATGAAAATTGCATGTCCTACATACGTACTTTTTGAAATGAAATCGTAAGGGTTCTCTCCTTCAAAGTTTTTCTATTCCAAACGCTCTTCTCCAGATTCTCCAGACGCCTTTCTGCCTAATAAATTTGTCAGTAATAAAAACCTAAGTTAGTAAGCAGACACTGATTTCAAATGGTGGAATGTTTGTTCGCTTAAATTTCGATTAATGAAAATCAAATCGACTTCTAATTAACAGAATTTAAGTCTTTACAACAGTTGTACCTGGTCTATCTTGGAGCCCGTTAAAATTTATATTTCAGACAAATAAACAGAAACTTGTCGCACAAAATCGATCTTACGCCGGGTCTCTAAGCTATAATTTTATACTTCAAAACGCTGATGAACTTTGAATGAACTTCGTGTTTTCAAATCAATAAAAATTAACATCTTTCTTGCCAGGTAAAATCATTTCAATGTTGTTTACAAGAACATTTTAGGTGTATAAATTTTGGGATAAAGTGCATTTTGACAATTCTCGATTTTCTTGAAAGGAATTTCTGCTTGGTTTTTGTTTCATTTACATGAGCGCTACATGAATTGGCAGGGGCGTTTTATTCTTTTCATTTCCGGGACTGCCGTCAAGATTTAAGGCGCCGTGTTCAGTGTGCATGAGTTAGCGGTAGGTATTTCGCATTCGGCTGTCACGATTTTTTTGTCAGTTTTCCAATAATTCATACGCTGGGGGCAGAATTTCTGGGATCGCTTGTAACATATCCACAATAACTTCACAGGAGATAGACTTCTCTACAAAGCTTTTCAAAATAAACTGATTTAAAAAGGAAAAAATAAGGAATTGCTACCAGACAGGTAAACGTTTGAAAATTAAACTTGCGATTTCTGCTCGCTTTGCGCCTTCGTTCAGTGATTTTTCTTACCTAAGAAGAAAACCACTAAAATAAACAGTGGTCTATTCACTCAAAAACGCTTAATTTTTCCGGAGGGAAAAAACCGTTTTGGTGGAGTTCCAAATAAAACAATTAATGATGAAATGAGTCCAATATGGAGGTAATTCACTGGGATTATTTCATTTGTTCTAAATCCTGTTGGGCGGGGCTTAGAGAGCTCTCGCTTTCAATGCATTTTTGTAAATGCAGTTGTAAATGCTTTTAAAGTTGATTATCTCACGAGATTTCTCCCGGTGTTTGGAAAGAACACCGTTTGACGTCCCAAAGGTTTAGTCATCATGAAATTCAAGACGAAACCTGTTCCGCGAGGTGTTTTTCCATTTTGTGAATGCTAAAAAAAAAATGAAAAGTTCACAAATCACTCGCAAGTTATACCAGATACTTTTTACAGATATTCAAATTGTTTTAGACCTTGTTTCATAACGAATACAATATTCTTTGATAAACATTTTTTTTATACTGGAAATACCCACTTCGAATTTAGAGACAATGACCGTGGTAAAAAATTTCTAATGCAAGATATTCAAAGCCAAATCCTTGAAAAATTCTGTCGACAACTGGACACAATGAGGAACTGTTTTTCAGGAAAATGCAAAGCGTCTCAAAATCAGAGAGAGTTCAATTTGGTTCATCAACATCAGCATAAAACATAATGTGATGTCAAGATTAAAACAGTAAAGGTCGAACCGACAGGGGAGACAATACGCAGTTATTGAATGAAAACTCTTTATGTGATGTTGGTATTACTTCTTCACAAAACAGGAAGACGTTTCTATAATTCATACACACGATTGAGCATTCTTTCACACTCACTTCGAGAATGGAGACTCGTTGATAAGTGGTTATGTTTCTTGGGAAAGCAACACGGAAACCTGTTAATACCTAAACAGACACCTGTCACTCTTACAAGTTTTGAAAGCGCCCCAAGTCCTTTTGTGGTCTGTCTGTAGACACCTACTCCAATGTTGTCAAAGAAAACCATTCTCATGCACAGACACTTTGAAACTATCAACAAATAAGATATTCAATGAATCCTGTGGTTTAGTTTAGTCTGGTGAACAGTTTTGCACACTACTGCCACCTGTTTGTATTGTGGAGAAAATAAAACAGAAAATTATCTCAAATATGTCGTCATCGTATACCCGATCCAATTTCACATGGAAATCAGTACGGAATCTGATAAATCATGGAGAAACAAAGCAAAGATTTCAAACTTCATCCGCAGCTGTGCATGAACCCCACTCTCCACTTGAGGATTTTTACACGCTTCAGATGAGCCGTTTGTTCTATCTAATTGTCTTCTTCCATCTCCTAACAGCTTTGCTTGTCGTCGCAGCACAGTATTATTTTTTATCACTGGAATACCCGCTGCGATACACAATGAAAACTATCCAAACAAGGAGTGCTGTTGAATCGAACCTTTCATACAGGCGCGGAATACGAGAAAACAACAAACATTCGCATAACGAGGTGTCAAAAGTCCATGTTCAGACTCCTCGGCGTTTATACTTGACTTACCAACCGCCGGATGGCGGGTGGAATAATCATCGTATTGCCCTCGAAAATGCACTTATCATGGCTAAGTTGCTCAATAGAACATTGATGGTGCACCCATTGGCATCGCACGATATGGCGATTTTCTCGAGACGGAAAAATCTCGTGTTTTGGAGAAATTTAGAAAAAAGATGGGGAATAAACTGGGTGTATAATCTTATGGCTGAGCGAGATCTGGTACCCATCTCTGAGGTTCTCGATCTCCAACTTATGCGTAGCGTTTTGGATGTTCATGAAGTGAAGACAAACCACAAAAAGTTCTTGGAAGAATTTGCGAATTTCAAATGGCATCATGTCTGTCATTCTGATGCTTTGGGATTTTGGGTGGATACTATTCCGTCGGAAAACGTGAGTTCGACCCGGGAGATCGAATTTGTCCCGAACAATAGTTCGAGGAGTATTCGAGCGTGCCCGAGAGAGATCGAAAGATATATGAACGCAAGCAAGCCCGTAATACGACAGATTTTACGCGAGCTTAAAAACGAACGTGCCGATATCATCTATTTGTCTCAAGACACTAGCTACAAGGCAAATGTTCGATTGTTCCACAAAGAAGACGCAAAACAAGCGCTGCAGTGGATTCTTAATAACATCAAATTTTCACCTCAGATCTATCAAAAAGCATTTCAGATTTTATCGATTCTTCCTCAACCTTTTAACGCCATACATGTGAGAAGAACCGACCACAAAATAAGCGCTAGCATGGCGCCGTCTCACTGGTTGAACAGCATGGCACAAAAACACTTCCTCAAGATCTCCGCTGCCCTGTACGTGGCCACCGATGAACCAAACAAGGCCTGGTTTGAGCCTTTCCACCGCG
The DNA here is from genome assembly GCF_964200805.1 of Pocillopora damicornis. NCBI lineage: Eukaryota > Metazoa > Cnidaria > Anthozoa > Scleractinia > Pocilloporidae > Pocillopora > Pocillopora damicornis. The sequence goes on from NC_142676.1 coordinate 23,594,314, forward strand.
CAGGTTACCAACTGTATTTTTCCGACGAGTTTTTCAATCCTTCGGGGCGTTCTTTTGATATGGATATCAAAGGATTGTATGATCAAGTGATCTGTATACACGCTAAACTTTTCGTAGGGTCGAAGAGCTCCAGTTTCAGTGGGTTTATTTACCGCTCAAGAGGTGATGTAATGAGAAGAGATGGATTAATATTGAGTCATATGCCAGTTGGCTGGTTTGCGCATAAACTGAAACGTCAAAATTGAAACTTTCTCTCCTAAAAGAATGCGTTGGCGGAGTGCCATAAAACCTTGACTCAAAAAAGCACGGTTTAGTTCGGAATCGAGGTAGCTTTCATTTCCGATCTGTAGCCCGAGTGGGGACGTGACAGTTGTAACCGCAGATTTTCACACCACATTCATCCCATGTTAATAGTAAGAAAAACAACAGTTTGGAGTACTTGTCATTAATGATACAAGGAAGTCGAATGTGGTGGTCAAATAATATAGTCCTGTGTATTTATCAAATGTTTCAACTTTCCTCGACGCTGTATGCAGTTGTTTTGGAAAAGTTGATTTACGAATTCGTTGTTCTAAGAAACCGTGAAATTCGCTGAAAATCGGTGAGAAACCATTACTAATTGTCGCGAAAGTGACGTGTTGCTGTTACTCTCACGATTCTTTTTCCACCCACACTGAAAAGCTGGGAAGATAACCTCGAACTTGATTCGTAGCAAGAAATGGTCTATCGTTCCGCTTTAACTTCTCACATTAAGTATTAAACAATAGTTCTTTTGTTATTTGTAGCGCCGAGGGACTTTGGCCAAAGCGACGCGAAAAAGTTCGCGACAAATCGGAAAAAAATTTTCGGTGTACCTCTCTGTGTACTTTTTTTTTTTTTATCGGATAGTTTGTTATCATACTCGTTAACCCTTTAATTCCCAATATCCGATTATTTATTCTCCCTTCCAGCTTATAAACATTTCCCTGTAAATTAGTAACGAGAATTTGGCGTTAAATCAAAATAACAATTACCTAATAAGTTTGAATATTCTCGTCACTTGTTTGCTGGATGATGTATGGATATTTTATGAAGAAGTTACAGGTTAATCACTACTGGGATTTAAGGGTTAAGATGCCACTGCATCTCGCGAGGATGGATTTACTTACACGCGAGTCGAAATGCTTTCCTCGCCCGTCTGCGACGTGTTACTGACCAAGGAACAATTTCTAAACGAAACTGACCGTAAAGAAGAAAAAAAAGACACAAATTTCATCCCATTACATTTTATTGTTTGGACTTTTTAATTACCAAGAGCACATTATCCTGCAATTCTGCAAACAATCAACATTTCAGCGGATACAATCTAAGAAATTTTTCTTCTCTGGATCTTACCCGTTCCAAACCCCAGGGATATCAAATCCTTGGGATATACCCTCGGAGATGTCGCTGTTTTGTTCTGCATCCAAACATTCATTTTTTTTTACATCTCCATTCCACCATTGATACCTTATAAACGGGAAATTTATACTTTGTACAATTTATTATCAGCCTTGATCGCCGCGAAAATTTGAAAAAAGGGAAAACTAAATCTTAAATTATTTCATCGAAATAAATAAAATCTTGTTTGGATTAAGGACATTTAAGTTAACTTTAGATTAAATAATGTTTGCCACGAAAAGCTTTAGTTTCATTAACCAATTTAATCTATAATAGTCTAGTAGATTTCACCTTAGCACCTTCTGATTGTTAACGAAATAAATCTACCTTTCATTAATTTACAACTTTCACTTTTCACTGGCTCAAATATTTACAATAGCAGATTATTTCAAAGATACTTAAATAACCTTGTCAAGAACTACAGTTACGGAAAAAGTCACTTCAACGACATTTGACATAACATCTCAAAAAAAAATACCGATTAAACTGAAAGGTAAATATATCAAAACATGTTCTTGAATAGATTTCTAATTTCGAATAATAAAGATAATTGCAAAAACATTAGTTGAAGCCTTTTCTTTCGTTTGACATTCTAACATCATCACACAAAAGCGAAATATCATTAGCTATAAATATGTAAGGGAGAATTTCAACGCACGAAACTAAAGGGAAACTAAACTCAGCAGGTTCCCTGTTCCCGGGGAGACAATTTATTTTAGATATATTGCGATTCCTACTTACTTCAAAATAACTCTTTCTATAACAACTAACAGAAATACCTTTCTGCTACAAGATTGGAATATCCCCGAACATCAAATCACAGGTACGTTTAGAGAAAGTTGGGAATGTCTATAGCAGAGTGCATTGTTGATTTTCTTGATCATCCCGCGACGTTCTTTCCCTCTTCTCCGCCATTCTCAATTGCTTGTCAAGTTCCTGCAGTTTTTTCCTCTGTTCTTTGATCCTTAACAGCTCGTCTGTTTTTCCCTTATCACTCATTTCCTTTTCCAACAAGTCCGCCATGAGAAACAACTCCTCAGCAGCTTTCGCTGCGCAGCGTTGTTGCCTCACATCAAGCTTCGCCAGCTGCCGTTTATCCTTCTGTACTTTATCCTTGACTCGGTGCAGGATCTCTGAGCGCTGCTCTAATTCTTGTTCCACGTGCTCCAGCGTCTCCTTATGCACAGCCTCCAGGTCTGCGAGTTTCCGCCTCTCGGTCTCCAGCAGCTGGTTGACGGTACCCTTCCGTTTCTCCAGTTCCTGTACAGCTTCTCCTATCGTCAGCTCTGCTACCTCCTGCTGCTCTTTGTGCTTCTTCTCGAGCTCAAGCAATCGCACTTTCTCTTTCCTGATCAAACTCCTTTCAGCTTCTCTCTCGTTCTCCAACTCCTCCAGCTCTTCTTCGTTCAAAGTCTCCTTCTCTGCCTGCTGCAGCGCTTGGCTGTGCTGTCGTTCCAACAACGCAATCCGCCTCCTTTGCTTGTAAATGAGCTTCTTGCGTTCTCGACCCTCGCGATCGACGTCTTCGCACCTTTTCTCTATCTCCTGTTCGTATTCGATCAGAGGTCCGAGTTCATTCCTTACCAAGCTCTCAACCTTCTCTCGCAGTGGCATCAGGATCAACTTCTCGCTCTCCAGGTGTTTTTCAAGCTTAGTCTTGGTCTCTGTCACCATTAGCGTTGCTTTCTGCAGCGCTGTTTGATGTTTATTCAGCAGTTCGTTGATGATCTTCCGTTCCTCCCTGATATCTTTTATTTCCTCCCGTGTTTCGAATTCTAGAAGTTCTTTCTTTTTGGTAAAATCTGCTTCAGTCAACTGACTTTCCTTATCTTCGTTTTCTAACTCTTCCAACCTCCGTCTTGCCTCCTCAACTTTCATCCTCGCCGCTCTTCTCTCCATGATCATCTTCTCCTTTTCTATGAGAGAAGCTTCTTCCACCTCTTCCGCGTTCTCCAGCATCTCCCGTACGTCCCTAATCTTGGCGTAAGACTGTTCCTGTGCCCTCTTGTGCTTGGCCTGAACCTCTTCCAGCCGCCGCCACTCCCCTTCAATGGCTGACTTTCCAGTAGTGAGGCTGCGGAGTCCCTCCAACGTTTCCTGCTCCACTCGCCTGACAGAATCTTTAGCCTGTGCCACCTCTCTCTGTGCTTCCTTCCGCTGCTCCTCGTAATCAACCTCCAGCTGCCTAAGTCGTTCACGAAGTACTTCAAGTTGTGACTTTTCGTCAGGCTCCGCCCGAGCAGCTGCTTCAGCAGCCGCTTCTGCTTTTGTTTCGGCAGCTGCTTCAGCTGCTTCCTCGCTTCCTTCTGCGGACCCTTGCAAGGCGTCACTGCTAGCAGAGGGACTAAGAGTTCCAGATGAAGATGCGATGCTGTTACGCTGTGCAGCAGCCTTTGCTTCCCGCTCAGCTGCTTCCAGTTCTTGTGATTTAGCTTCAATTTCCTGCTGAAGTTTTGCCACCTCTTCCCTCTGCATTTCAACCTAACAACAAAATTTACATTAGAGTAAATAAAAATTGTATTTTTTTCAGCAGATGAGTGAGGAAAAAAGTACATATCTGTTTGGAAAAGATCTTTCAAAATTCTAGTTTCATAAGATTACTTAACGAATCTAAGACAACTTGCTAATTATTGGCCAATAAAAGATAAGGCTTTCACATCCAACTTGAAAAAATGCCGCTTTCTCTTTTACTGGTCAGTCATGTTAGTTCTTTTCAAAGGCGTTCCCAGCCTACTACTATCATCCGAAAATCTCTTCACCACATTCCCACAGCAATTTAACCAAAAGTTACATCCCCTCGATATTTCCTTGTTATAAAATAATGTTATTTGTCATACCCGCACACTATTGCACAATTTACAAATCTCTGACTTTTTTTTCTTTCTTTTCACTCTTCGTATCAGTTCTCGCTGTTTACCTGTCGTCGTTCTTGGTCCCACTTTTTCTCCAGGTCCTCCTTGATTCTTCCCATCTCTTGCTCTTTGATATGAACCTTCTTCCTGTGATCTTCTTCAAGGGCCACCAGGCGCTGCATTTCAGCCTCCAGCCGCTGCCTTTCTTCCTCTTGTTCTTGACGGATCCTTTCCTTCACCTGGTTCAGTCGCGCAACAGAGAGATCAGAACAAAGACAAATGTCTCAAGGCGCAAATAAGAATTCAAAATAAAAACGAAGAAACTGACTGATGCAAGGGAAAACGTAATTACAAAGTCCCAGCTAGTTCTTTGCCACTAATTGTTGAGAGGGTGGGACGAGTTTTCTGGACCAATCACAGCTCGAAGTGAAGCAAAACTACTGCAATTCCTTCGCTATGACGAAGGGCTGACGCTTGAAACGTCAGCTTTAAAACTCTTTACGATGGCCAATTTATATTATCAACTTAGTTGATAAAACCAAATTGCCTAGCGCAATTCCAGATTATTTTCGACACTGTTGAAAATTACCCTACAGTATTTTCATTCAAAATACCTGTCTTATTTCATCTTCGGCTCGTTTTCGCGCCAGCTCTTGTTCTTCTCGTATCTCCTCCAGATATTTCTTCTGTAGTTCTAACTGTTGGTGACTCGCTTCTAGTTCCTTTCTTCGTTCCACCTCCTCTGCACTTCGAACTTCAGAAGCTCTCTGTTGCTGAGAACGGAGGAACTCCAGTTCACGTCTGGGAAAAAAAAGTTCAAATTCAACAAATGTACCACAATGAGTTTCTAAAAATCCACATCATCGGATTATTCCAGTTAGATGCAACGCGTATTACATAACGAAGTCATTCTGACGCTTCCAATGACATGAGAGTACATAACGACATGGCTACTGGACCAGAATTAAACCACTCCCACTTCTACTCATGCGTTAAACCGAGAGTGATACAAAGATGTAAAATTATGTCACCAAACCTTGCTTCCTCTAGTTTGTCAGCAGCCTCTCTCTGTTGAGTTTCAAGACATCGTCTGTGTAATGGGAGAAAAATAGAATAAAATAGAATACAGAGTTAGAACGATTCTCTAGCAACCCAAGCAGCTAAAAATCGACAGTAACATTTCATGGCTCTCTATTTACCTTTGTTCCTCAATTCTCCGAGTTTCTTCCCGATACTGACGCTCAAGCTCCAAACTACAATTTTGTTTAAAAAATGAGTTGTTAAGAGCAAAATCGCTATCACAATCAAGACTTTATGGGGCACAGATATCGGGCAGCTCGTGAATAACTCAATCTGTCCATACTTGAGATATTAACACTGATGGAAGAATTTACCAAGTAACTCTCACTTTTTAACGAGAGCTTGAAGTTGATGCAAATGGTGAGAAGGGCAAAAGGGAGGTCTCCTTCTTTTCTTCGAGATAGTTTTCTTAATCTCGTGAAAGTAATTACCTTTAAAGAGGTGTCTTTAAATCAATTCGAGAATA
>NC_142676.1:23605130-23610130 GCF_964200805.1 Pocillopora damicornis
ATAGTTATTACCTAATGCTGAGATAACAGTTCCCAATGTAACAAGAGATTTGTTGATGTTAGCTCCCTCTTTTAATCTGCTTCCTGTAGCACCAGTGGAGTTTGCTCTCTCACTGCAACAACAAAGTAACTATTAGGATTGATTGACTTAATCATCAGACATTGTTGGGCAGTTGTTCTGAATTTGATCAATAGAAATCAATAGACTAATGGTTTTTGTTGGTGTTTGTAGGATTAGGAGTGACTGCTTAGTTATGTCTGAGATATTACATCGTAATCACTTCAAAGAAGTTGTATATATTTTTATATTTTTAGATAAATTTATATATATTATTATTTATTAATATTACATACATTATATTAATTTTGTTGTAACACAATCCCACAAGCCTCTAGCTTTAAATATTTATTGTGTTTAAATAAAGTTTTATTATTGTATTATTATTACTACTTTACTCAGTCAATCAAACAAGAAAGATTAGTTTCTCTATGACAAAAGACAAATTTATTACATAAAAAAGCATTTTTCCTTAACCTATTTACAAGGAAACAAGTAGCAGATGAGAAGGAGAATTATGAATTTGATCTTCACAGATACTAACCTGCCAGCCAAGTCAACTAAGTGGATTTTACTAACAGTTTCACTGGGCATGTCAGTATAGAACTTGGCCTGAAAGATAATTATAAAAACATATCAGTAATAAGGAAAATATTATCTTAAGTAAATTAAAGCAAAGCACTAACATTGCTGATTCACAGAACTTTAATTCTAGACCTCAGGTATGTGCATCTTTCATTACTACCACATGAAACAGAAAATTATGACGTAATAAAATACATTACTACAAAATAATGTCAATGACTGTCGCCACTTCTGAGGATGAAATATGTACCTGTGGCTGATAACTGCAGCATCATATTTTAATCTACTGGGAATCAAACCAACAATTGATTTGTTTCCTTACCTGCGTGAATAAAATAGTGAAGATTGCATGTGATCTACTACTGACATCATTCATGTTTGTAGAGGCAACAGTCCTGCAATGTGAACAAGATTCAGGATCAACAAGTTCTCTGATCACACCAATAAATTGCCCTGTGCTGGTAACACCTTAATATCATCATTGAACAGAGCAGGCAATTACTTTCAAGCATTTTGAGAAAAACCCCAGCAGCTTTTCTCATTCAAAGACTGTTTGGGTTTCCTTCCCTTTCTTACACAGGAAAAAATCTTTCATCCAAATTACATGGCAATTCATATTGTCCTAATGTTGAGCTTTATTTCATGTGTACAGTATGATGATGGTTACAAATTCCAAGATGTATAAAATTAATCAAAGTGCTCTGTGAGCAAACTCGTGAATTGACACATGATTTTTTAGATTATGTTTAATGTTATCTGGTTTAGGGAATTTTGTGGTTGATTGTCATATCTAGAGTACTAACAGTAGTTCAGTGTTCGCTAATGTAGCAAAGAAACAAAGTAACGTTGGGATAAGAAGGCATTACAATTGAAATGATCATGCTATTACATTTGACAAGGTGGATGATGTCATGTGTTTTAAACGTCTATCATTTTTGTTTCTGGTTCAAAAGAAAAGGTTGGAAGTAAATGTGGGTGAAAAGTGAAATTTACTGTCTTTCGTTGTAAATATTAGAAAATCAAGGCAATACTGTCTTAATGAAAACATTAACGATTCCCTCTTTATCAAATGAGACAAACGGGAACGAGTTTTGAGTGATATAACTAAGCCAAGCCTGCCACCGTCATTTTGGATCTCCGCCTGGGTAGATTTAGGTCACGTGCTAGGCAACGTATGATCAATAACAAGATAGAATTTCATTTCAGGCCTATTTATCAATTTTGTGGTGTGTAACTTTCGCATTTTAGTACGTTGTTTGTATGTTGAATCTTCAAATTGTCTTGAAACTTAAAAGAAAATTGTTCTTAAAAAATTCACTGAAAATCGGTAGCTAAAATTGTTTGTTTAGGTGTTATCTGATTTTCGTGTTAACTTGTTATTTCGTCAGTCGCCGGCATCTTTTGTTGCTTCTCACAGGAAAAACACACGCGACGAAACGTAATGATCAATTTTGTCCTCAATCTCACGCTATAACAGAAAAAGCTTTTGAACATCTGTAAACTCCGAGCGCTTCGCAGTAAGTGATATTTTCAATGAATCTTCGGATTGTTTTCAAGTTCAAGGACTGTAAATTACAATTTTATGAAAAACGAAGGTTGTTCTGTTATTTCAGTGTGAATCCTTGCATGCCTGCCAGTCGCTGGCGCCGCTTGTTGAAACTAAAACGAAAAAAAAAACTCTTTTAAGATTATCATTGGCTTCTTTTACACCCCACCACTATTCTTAGCAACAAAGGTCGCCATTTCGTCTGTTTATTGCTCGCCAAAAGCTATAAAATGCACTCAAAAGCCTAAAATCTAAAAAAAGTTTACAGGAATCGACCAATCGAGCGAGCGAGCGAGCGAGCGAGCGAATGGCATTCCCCACATCGTATCTATAACTCGCTCTTGCGCATGCGCGCAATTCACGAGTTAAAAATCATCAAAATTTTTATTCAAGACTGATTAAAATCAGTGATGCAGTCAATATATGTGTAATTTATGAAAAACTGTGAAAACACTTTAAAGAAGGAATGTGTTGTGCTATCATTTTTATTACAGACTATTATTATTAGTAGTTGTAGTAGTAGTAGTAATAGTAGTAGTAGTTATTCAATCACCATTACCTGTTTGTGTTTCCTTCTTCCATCAGATTTTCTATTCCTTCGTAATCTTTCACAACATGTTTTGTCAAATCTAAAATATCATAATAAATATATTTTTGAGCCAATGACTCTTTCAAAACGCATGTGTGTACAACACCCACATGGAGTGAGCCATCCATTAGATCAATGCATTTTGTCCCTAAGATAAGCACTACATGTAACTCTTACACATAGTGCCATAAGTATAGCACATAGAGTGAGCAAAAAATGTCCAAGATACTTGACATTATTCTAAGGGAGAACCTGTGATACTCAACCATCTCATTCTAAAGGATTAACAATACTCCCAATTGCTTCATGCTACTCACATGAGAATAAACTTTGGAAACATGTTGGTTTTTAAACCTGAAATCTCAGACACCAGCCTCCTAACTGACTGACATATAAACATAGTTAAGAAGACATTATTTCTCCTGTCACACAGTGCTTATCCTTGCATGATGCAGGAGATGTGTCACATATGTATGAACAAAGCAGGTGCATTTTTCAACACAGAGTGCTCTGAAGCCCAGTGGTCGAGCATTAGAGCATGGAATCCAAAGGCCAAGGGGCCACTTCCTCATGGAGCCTCAGATTTTTTAAAGTTTGGCCCACCCTCATAACAAGACCAATAATAGACATCAACAAATTACATGAATCTGATTGGCTAAAAACCAGTCCATTTTTTGTGTAACATGAGAGCAAAGTTGTCACATAAGTGCAAAGTTGTAACACAAGTGGAAATTACAATTAGCATGTGTATGCTGTCAAAATTTCATCTGTCTTGACTTTCTGTGATACTTTTTTTACATAAATTATCAACAAGTAACGAGATGATTTCTGATGCAAGAAAATATAAATAAATATAAATTATAAATTTTTCAAAGACCACAAGTTGCTCTCACCCTATGGGCTCATGCAATTTTGTTGCCTTCGAAGAATTTACTTGTGCTTATTACCACCAAAGTGCAATCACAATCATACAAAGACATCTTTCTTTAATCCACTACCAAGCTCAAAAATTACATGCACCAGCTTCCTTTTTTCTTTCCTATCTTTCTTGTTCTATTTAGAGCAAGATAGGTAAACAGACCAGTTTTACCACCATACTCATTACAGACTATTGGGTTTAAGTAAATTCAGTCCTTTAACATACCTTGTACATATGGACCTTCCTTTGGATGCTCTCTCACTTTGAGATTAAATTTCTCTCTTCCCTTAGCCGGTCGAAGGAGATCACCCACTCTTTCATTGTAAATCTCTAGGTAACTAACAAAGAAAATATTCATTAGACTTGATGAATGATATTTTCTCAAAAAATAACACAGAAGAATTGTAAGTTTGATAACCACAACAAAAACATGGAAACACTTACCTAACTTCAGTCCTAAATTCAGTCTTGTCATCGCCACTTGATTCCATGCGAGCATACAGACCCTGTTAAATAAATTCATGTAATTTACACTTATAATTAATTGTTCATTTATCTTTGCCTGAATGTAGCGAAGCGTAATGAAACAAAAGATAAATGGTTTCTTGAATTCCCAAGCATGAGTGCATTTGTCGGCAGTGTGTTTTAAGTGCCGGCGTGAGATTATGGGAAAGAAGTGTGATATGTAAACTAGCAAGTATATATTCGCTGAACAGTAAACAAGTTTCATTGTGGATTTTTACAAGCGGACAGTTAAATTTTGTTTTTCTTTATTGTTTGGGTGAAATCCTGTAGTCCATCTCCTCGTAACGATTTTTGGTTGTGCTTTCCTGATGATTGACAGTCATTATAAGTGGTTTTGTTTATTCAATTTACTTTGGCCGCATCGAACGTGTAGAGTTTGTTTAATTTTTTGGTGTCTAAACAGTGTAAACAGTTGTTTTTGTCTTGTGATTAGTTGGTTAGTTCAATAAATGGGCTAAGAATTGTCTGCTTATCCCGCACCGCATTTCTGGTTGTCAGTTTTTTCGGTGCGGGGAATTCAAGAATAATGGGTGAAGAATTTATCCCTTGCCTCAAATTAACATATAAATACGAGTAATAAATAATGAATTTAATAATTTGTCACAGATACCAAATATATCACCAAAAAATAAATAGCCATTTTAATGAAATACATACTGCATAAATTTAATAGGATATTAATTACTGGTAAATGACCATTCAATTTATAAGGATATGAAATCTACTTGTACCTCAATAGTAAAAAGCAGAGTTGAAGTACAGTTATTTTCAAATGTTTC
>NC_142676.1:24412630-24475130 GCF_964200805.1 Pocillopora damicornis
TTCCCCTCTATCAAGGCAGGATCGATTCCAATTGTCGAGATTTTCTTAACGTAGCGCTCTCTGACTTTCCCATCCAGCTTTTTAGCGTAATCAATCAGACAGTGGAATTTGAACAACATTGTCAGGATCAGACGAAGAATTTTTTTTTTCCTCGGAAGCCATAATTTTCGACTGTGAACTGAGAAGAATTATAACTTTGGACTCTGTTTGCATATATTTCTTACTGAAACACGTGACTCGGATGTGCACCAACATGGCGGAAATTATTTCTGTGACGTCACGTGAAAACGATCTATAAGCCGCATCCCCAACTTTCAAACATGATCTTGGAAAAAAAAGAAACTCTTGTTAAAAAATAGTTGGTCTTTTGTTCGCACATGTTCACAGTAAAGTTGACGAAATCTAATGTTGTGTATATGCAGCGACATTAATAAGTTAATCAACTCTGAAAATACCTTTTAAACGCTTCTCTTTAATCGATTTCGCTATTCCCTGTGACTGACAACAGTTGTGTTCAATATTGCTAAAGCCCACAGCTCAAATGAAACGATGGAATTTGATCGCAAATAAAGCGCAGGAGAATGATGCAAACGCTTGCTTAGTAGCCACGCAGTCATTTAACGAGCAAAGTCATTTGCCTCGCGAGTTCTCCCCAAAAGCGTGGTATTTTCTCGCACGTTGAGGAGAAATCAGCGTTGAAGTGATCGGTCGCAGACGACATTGTGAGCAGCTGTGCGGAGGAATGGAGATTCCATGCCAGTTAGACTTTAACTGCTCAAACAAATTGCCAATGAAATGCTTGAAAGAACTTATGTCGCATCTATTTCACCACGTGGGAATCGTGCCTCATTGCTGACCCATAGAGAGAACTCAGAGTAGCCCTATAGTGGGGCATTCTAAAGGGAGGAGATATAGGCTTTACTCCTCTCAGGAAGTTGAAGTTCACTTTTTGTTATTAACCTTGTTTCTGGCATGTTTTGCCACGAGTTCCCTTAAGACTATAGATTATACCTAAAGCACACGAGCGGTTACCCAGGAAAAGGGTTCAATCGCATTCAAAGATCAGACAATTTTTCATTTTTTTAAATAAACAAATTACGACATCTGAAAAATACCTCTTCAAAGCAGAGAAGTCGTTGCTAGCGGAGATGGAATAGTTTGCACCGAGCCATCGATCTCTGGAATGATAAAGCAAGTTATATGAAAAACATGAGGAAATCACTGGATCAAGTAATAATTTGTTTAAGAAAAATCGAAAGGTTTTTGAGCTGCAACTTTTTTTTGGATGTCGAAACATCCTTTCACCATACATTTCTTTCTAGCGAGTTGCATTGTGTGACGCGTGGCGATCCCAAAAATCTTTGCGCAAACACAAGGATCCGATTACTGGTAACTCATTCATTAAACCTTGAACGACCGTGCCGTATTAACCCTTTCAAATCCTATTTCGAATGAATCCTATTAAAAGCATTGCTATCTATATACCTACATTGCATATACTTCTTCATTTTCTTAATTCGGTGCTATAAATTTCTAAAATAAAAAGTCAAACCTCAACCAGTTTGAGTCAGCCTGGAGAATAGCAATATCATTTCATCATTCAGCTTAGTTTCAGTGCTCTTTTCCAAAAAGCGATAAAAGCGGTAGCGGTGTATCGGCTTATGCATCTTGTTGTTGTGTTTTGTTTCCGATCACCCTTAGCCGCTGTAAAATACATGAATTATTGAATCTAGAAATGGTCGACTGTAAAGAACCTGTGATGAACATAATAGTTATGTACTGGAGCACGAAACAATGAATATTGTGTTTACAGGGAAAAAAAGCGAAAGCGATATATTTGATTAATTACCAATCAATACAGAGACGTTTGCTAAATTATTACAACTCATTTTCATCAGCTGATTGACAGGAAATTAACCATCATACTGTTATCTATCATATTACTTTACTATCTGACATTTTTCTTCACCACGCTATAACTGATACCCAGTATACGGTTTGTAGACTGCATATTATACCCAGTCTACAGTTATACTTTCGAATACACTTAAAAAAAACTACCAATGAATCATCTCAAAGTCTCATTATTTGGGCGTAATGGTCCGTATTCAGTCACAAATAGCCGTCCAGGCGCTAAAGATCGTACGTAAGATTTCAAAAAATAGGTTTAAAGAACTATTTTAAAACCATGTTTAACCCATTAACTCCCAGGAGTGATTAACATGAAACTTCTCTTCATAATATCCTCACATTATCCAGCAAACAGGTAATGAGAATACTCAAACTTATCAGGTAGAAATTTTTATCTTGATCTAACAACAAATTCTTATAACTAATTTACAAGGAAATGTGTAGCAGCAAAAGAAGAGAATTAACATCAAGATCTTGGGAGTTTTAGGGTTAATTATACTTGAATCACGTTCGGCAACATGCTAACGGTGAATCTGACTAAGAAACTAATGGAAGATGGCCGTGGCGATCAGACACCTATCTGAAATACTTCAGACAAACCGACACTAATGAAAAATGGATAGAGATCCTTTGACCGAGGATCTCTAAATTTTAACGAGACAAAGCCTAGTGTATATCTCTGTTTTCGATAGATTAGAGAGGACGCGAAATCACAGTTGACGCTCGACTTTTCGCTGATGCTTGTTATAATTCGGGTTGGTAAGCTATCTTATCTACTTAGCACATTGACGTCTTCTATATTGCACTGGAAAAAGTTCTGCTAGCCCCGATCGATAACATCAACAACTTAACAAAAATTTTCTGTACATAAAAATTGCAAAGCTATAAATGATAATCAGACTTGTTTTAAACCTTAGAGTGGGCCAAAACCACTGTTATCATGTTGTAGTAACGAAAAGTCGCCAACTTTATTTAACACGGGTATAGTTTGAGGAAGTTTTAAATATCTTTACTTTATCATCACCTAATGTCTGGAACACCTACACTATTCTTCTCGCCTGGCTTGCAAAGGATTTAGACTTTTAACAGCTAATTTTCATTCTTATGCCGAACTTATCATGTGCCGAACACATTGCGTAACTAACAATTGCATAACTGATTGTTACATGCGTTTTTTGTGTTTTTGTGAAAATAACCTATTTTAAACTGAAGATAATTTGTCGAAAAGTCCTTAAAGTCCTTGACTGACTCGATAATTGGAATGGTCATGAAAAGGCAACAACACCCAAATCTAAGCTGGTTCAACTTTGATTTAAGTTCGGCCGATGAAACGTTCACCATTTCAAAAGCAAGTCTTATACAAGAAAGCATATTTGCACTGAGCCAAGAAAAAGCCAGTTTACACAGGCCATTTTAGATCGAAGGTTGTTATGTTTCATTTCAAAACCAATCTTACATTGGTCGTTCGAGTTCATCAGCGATGTCTTCCATACTTGGTCTCATATCAGCATCTTCTTGCAGGCATCCCCGAATGAGAGCTCGAAGCACGCCATTCGTCACCCTGGCAACTTGTTCGTAGCGCCTGTCAGGATCCGGTAGTTCCCGGATGCAAATCTCACAGAGGAGAACTCCAAAACTGTACACATCAACCTGTGCTCGAAAAGAGAATAACAATGAAAAGTTGAAAATGCATGAACGTGCCAGCTAGTTTAAATTGATATTTTTTTATTTATCTTTTCCTTCCTCTTTCTTTTTTTTCTTTTTTTGTTTTAGCAGTCTGCTTACGTCAGAGGAATATTGTCTCATTGCTATCCAAGCATCTCACTCATTTTAGCTCTGTGAAGGGAGAGAAATAGGTTCGACTTCTCTCAGCTGGTTCAAGTTAAGTTTTTCATGATCTTTCCGGGTCATATTCCCTACAGACTGATACTGCGTAAAACACCCGACCAGTTTACCAAGGACAAATGTTCAACTATAGTCAGTCAGTCCCGAGCCCATCACAGACTGATTTTCAGTCTTATCATGACTAAACTTCATAGCAATCACAATCAAACAACTGAGAAATAGAACTCCAATATTCAAATTTCAGACGTACCTTGACGGTTTGATGTTTAGTATGCGCTTCAGGTGCACTGTATATCAAAGCACCTGGACCAACTGTCATGGTCTGCTGCAAAACATTAGCCGTGCCATAATCTGACACTTTGCCTCGCCATTGGTCAGCTTGCCGCCACAATAACACATTGGCACTGCTGATGTCGCGGTGAATGATGGGGGATGGTTTCTTTAGGTGAAGGTAGTTTAATGCTCGAGCCACATCTAGAGAAATGACAGACACTTCAAGTGAAGAAAGAGGCCGCTGTTCTAGCAGTGCTCGTAAACTAGATTCCATAAGTTCTGTTACAAACAAAGGACTTCCTTCATCGTTTGTTGCCCCAATGAATTGCAGCAGACAAGGATGGCGGCATCTGGCGGCAATGCTCATCTCTCGCTCAAACAATCTACGGTTGTGATCAGAAAGTATCAACTCGTACATCTGTTTGACGGCGACAGCACAGTCACAGTATTTGCCTTCGAGAACACTTCCCCAGCCTCCCCTTCCAAGGCATTTGTCCGTCAGCTGAATCTGATCGCGTGGAATGACCCAATCAGGAGTCTGGTGGCGTGAACGTTCATTTAACGCCCTTTGGGCTGCTGAAAGAGACGTCTCCAGTTCATCTATCTCTTGCTGTTTGGCCCTCAGCAGTCTTTCCAACGAAGTAAATTCTTCATTTTTTTCGTGTAATTGCCTTCGGACACCTGTTAACTGCTTTGTTATCTCAGCAACTTGTCCATCTCTGTTTCTTAGTTGTCCATCTCTTTCTTGTAGCTGCCTCCGAACATCTGTCAACCCATTTCTCATCTCCCTCAGTTGTCTATCTCTCTCTCTTAGCTGGCGATCTTTTTCTGTTAGTTGTCCATCTCTCTCTTGTAGTTGCCCTTCGACGTTTTTCAACTGCCGTGTCTTCTCCCTCAGTTGTCCATCCTTCTCTTGTAGTTGCCCTTGAGTATTTGTCAATCGCTGTGTCTTCTCCCTCAGTTGTTCATCTTTCTCTCTTAGTTGGCGATCTTTTTCTGTTAGTTGTCCATCTCTCTCTTGTATCTGACCTTGAGCATTTGTCAACTGTTGTGTCATCTCCCCTAGTTCTTCATCTCTGGTTCTTGGTTGCTCTTGAACGTTTTCCAGGTGCTGTATCAACTCCCTAAATAGTCCTTAGATAATGAAAATAGTACAAGAAATTTTCTTGCTTATCTCACAGAGCGTGAACCTAAAAGCCAAAACATATTCCTCTTTCTCTCTCTATCTCTCTCTCTGAGTAAGTTTTATATCAAACGACGTTCAAACTTTGGAACTGAATCATTTTGGACTACATTTTAGATTACTTCATTCCAGATTACTTCATTCCAGATTACTTGGCGCTCAGCCTGTTATCTGTGTAAAATATATTTGTAATATATTCAGTTCTCCTCCGTTACCGAATATTTTTACCTAAAAGCTGATAACGGAACTCCCTGGTCTTTCCTACAATTATTTTTCTTTCCAAATTTGTTCCTCAACATTATCCCTTTACCTGATATCTCTGTAGTTTCCCTTTTAACATTTTCAGTCAGGTCTTTTTCGTTTCCAGGAACAAATCTTCCTCCTCTTCCTTCACCGACTCCACTTCCAATTACTTCATTCTTAGAAAAAATGAAAAACACATTTCAACTAAGGGAATAAAAACATTTTGGTACATTTACACTGAGTTTCCCTGCCAAACGAAATTAAAAAAATCTGTGCCCTGCTGTATTTTTGTCAGGAACTTAAATATCACATTTTTACATGATTGTCCTTAGTTTAGTTTAACAGAAATAAAAGACCTATGCCAGGCACTTTTAAAATAACTTTATATGCTAGTTTATCTAAGGCCATTTTCATTATTAATTTTTTCAGATTTTTGGTTCCCGTATTCTCCGGGGATACCTTTATGGTTTCGATGTTTGAGTCACCCAGTCCTCCTTTCGCAGACAGGATACTTCGGGCTTCGTCAGTCTCGCAGCAGTCTATAACTGTTTGACCATTCTTGTCAATAAGCTTTGTATCTGCGCCGAGATCTAACAACAACTCCAGCATTTCTTTCAAAATTTCTACTTGTTCAGGTCCTGGTGCAAAAGTAACGGCTAAATGAAGAGGAGTGTTTCCTTGGATGTTAACGGAATTGACATCACACCCTGCATGTAAAAGTAGCTTCATGGTCTCAACACATGGAAGCTTACACACACCTCGCAAATTAGCGTCTTTACGAACAGGAGTCTTATACCATACAGCCAAGTGTAAAAGCGTATTTCCTTCACGGGTGCGAGGTTCTAAACACAGAAATCTTTGAAGAAGCTCAATCATGTTGTCATTTTTCATTTCCAAGGAAACTTGAACTTTGGTGTACATCACCAAGAGATAAAGAGCATTAAAAAGCAATGTCTCTTGCGCCTTATTTTTGTGCTCTTCTTCGACTTCTCTAGGCTTCAAGTTTTCGGACAGTTTCCTTTTTCTATCGATAAGTTTTTCAAAAATATCCTCGATAGTTTGTGGACTCAAACTGTGACCATTCTGCATCATTTCTGCAATTAGATCTGTGAGGTTTTCAAGATCCTCTGTTTCTGAAACATTGTAATTCATAGTTATTTCCATCGCTCGTGTCCACAAACCAACACAGAGTTCGTACTTCTTAAGATCAGCTAGGACACCTCCTCGGTAACCTATCGGGAACCATAGTAATGTATTGTCAGTTCCAAGGATTCTCTCTCTTATCATGAGTCCCTCTATCTGGATAGCATGATCATCACCGTCTAAGCGAGAAAGTTCCTCAAGAGTTTGACTCTCTGTTCTATTTTGATAAGCCTTCACTGGTTTCATTTTCTTTTTAAGCAAAGGATATGACGGATCCTCATACCTCTCCTCCATTCCTCGCTCCATGAAACTAAACGCTTTTTCAATGTCATAAGCGTCAGGATCATTAGCAATGGTGGCTCCAAGAAGCTCAAGAGCGTCAATTCTCTGTTCCTTTGAACATTCTGGTCGGTTGATGAACCACTCCACCATTTCAATTTTACAATCATTACTGGCTTCAAGAAGTGGTGTTAAACGGTTACGATTCTGTGTTTGTTTTGCTCCTAAAGCAAGCAACTCGCAAACTAACTGAACGCGACCCCGTTTCGAAGCATAATGAAGACACGAGCGTCCATCGTCGTCTTGAAGATTTATGTTTGCGCCGTGCTTAACAAGATAGGATGCAACATCCAGGTGGCCGCTGTGACATGTTATCATCAGAGGAGTACTATTGAAATTATTGCGTGCATTTACATCGGCCCCGTTCTCAACCAAACAGCGCACAATATCAAGATGTCCATCAACGGCAGCAGCTCTCAACGGGGTCGAATTGTTCGATGTTCTGCCGTCGACTTCGGCGCTTTGTTCGATCAGGAGTCTCACAACATCAAAATGACCTTTAGCAGCAGCGACCCACAAAGCTGTACAATCCTTTATAGCTTCTCCGTCAATCTTAATCGTTGCACGGGCCTCGATGTTTGCTTCATAACGTAAAAGAACCTTCACAAAATCTAGTTTTCCATCACGAACAGCGATGACGAGCGGAGTGGCAAGGTCGTCGCCATCTTTGATTTTTGTTTCCAGAGTGGCTTTTCGTGACTCGGCGTTCAAATTCGCTAACAAATCAAGCAGATCAGAACCTTCGTCACGATCAGCTTGATAAGCTGTAGTTACTACATTACGAACGGATGCTTTGTTACTCATTTCAAATAACACAAATACAAAACCACTAGATTCTGCTACGCTCAACTTAAACTGTGCGAGCTAAAACAACAAACACATAATTTTTAAGGTCAAAACTTTGCACAGGCAGGTTCCTTCATTTCAGCTGTCACGGTTGAGAAACAATTCATTTACAGATGTTTGGTTCAGTTTTTATATGTTGTAGAAAAGAAGCCGGAACGAGTTACTGCATCTCAAAAAAAAGTTTCCTGATACAAATCATGTTCAGAAACCTTTTTATTAAGAAACACTCAGTTGCGTTACATTGTCATTCGTGATGTGCAAGAATTACACCTTGCGATCATAATCTCTTACGGGTGGCCTAAGTCCCAACTATGACATGGATATCTTACATATATCAGAGTCATGGCGAAATTATATGAATCATTCTACGTATGTTAATCACTCGTCCTCCATCTGGAACTGTAACACAAATTCTTTGTCATGGGGGAGGGGAGGAAAGGGAACTCGCAAGGGAGGTTAAAGAGGAGAGAATGAGAAGAATGAGAAGAAGGAGAAGAAGGAGAATGGAGTTGTGTTCAATTTGAATCCACTTTCTTTTCAACTATGTTGAAAATTTTCGAAGGATTTATGATAAAATTCGTAACTTTTAATCTTCCAGTGCAGCCAGCTGAATCTTTTCCCGGCTTTCCAGCAATTTGGCGATTTAATGTGTTCATGTTGTAAGGTTAAGTAGAATTATATGGACTTATTATTACAAATTTTCGACAATTACACAAGTTTGATGAAAATGACTTATCAATAAACTAAACTACACATTTCACATTTTCACATTTTCACATCTGTAATGGTATGGTAGCCGCCCCGTTTGATCGATTGATTTTGATGAGATCAGGTTTCTTCAAGAACCTCTCTGTTCTAGATGAAAAAGTTGAGGCGATTGTTCTATCATGTTGTTCTGCTTGCAGATAAATTTATATCTTCTCCACTAAAGACACTTATGTCAAACGGATTTGAAGCCATTTTGATACATCCTCGGTTGTGAAAGAAACAAAAAGCAAATAATTTCTTTAAAACTGATTCATGCTTACCGTCGTAACAAGGAACTACAATAACGTAAGGTTTTTACGAAATACTAAAATCCAACATCTTAGATGTGGACACCAAGATTTGGACTCCGGAATGTGGAACCCGGAGTAGGAAACAACTAAGACAATTCAAGAATAATAAACTTTCGTCTAATTGTCAAAAAACTCCGAAGAAGCTGATACCGGTACCGAGTGTAGCACGGCTTTAAAGAGTCTTCTATTTTTCGGCTGGCGATACCAGTCCTACAAGTACAAATAGAAATTTTTCTTGGAGAAGACAAAAGTTTGTGGGGGGGGGGGGGATCTGAGTATCCCATACGCGATTAATTTTTGGCCAAAATATCCCGTGTCCCGTTAATTCTTGTGGTTCGTATCCCTATAATGCCAGTTACCATGATGACGTCATTCAGCGTGATATGTTTAGGTACCTGATAACGAAAAATATATATTTTCCTGGGACGTTTCGCGTTTCAAATAGAAATTACGTGCAAATAAGACATCACGTTTATCGATGGTATGCTCTTATGCAACATTCTGTAAAGAATTGCTAAAGGACGGAGGTGAATTCGAAGCAATTAGTAATCGGGAAATTTAAAGTGGCGCAATATGGAAAAAGCCGTGGGGGAGGGGGAGAGTTGTTGTCGGACAAGAGCCGATATTGGCACCTATTGCCAATATTGACAATATTTGATGGCAAAATGTAAAAAAATCGCATTTGAAAGTATTTTTTTTCACTATTTGCACCTTCTATATTGACTTATACACTTATTTTATTTTTTAAAAAAATGAGAACTTCGATCTTCATTATCCCAGAATCTTTTTTTAAATATCTCGTATCCCTTTAATTTTCCACCCAAATATACCGTATCCCTTTAATTTTTTACCCAAATATCCTGTATGCCGATAACCCCCAATATGGCCTCAAAAGGGAAACCGGAAAACCATGGAACTGAACAAAAAGGTGAGGTATTAACGTATTTAGTATCAAATCTTGCCCCAATCCCCCAGACTTAACCTCCCGCCGAGTGTCCCCTGAAAGCCGCTGTACGTCAATAGCCATTTTCATTTATTCGATTGCTCATCAAACTTTACTCACAAAGCATGGCTCACAGGTTTTGTTCTGTGTTACGAACGATCAGCAGAGATTCCCGAATATTTCTCTACCGCCAAAAGCTTCATTTCAGCCTTATCTTAGTATCACGAAACATGGTAAGCTATGAATTTTGAAAAGCCATCGCGTTCGTGCGAAACGCGGGAGATATTATTCTTCTACAAATTGCGTGCGCTTCTTTTTAATTTTGTTGGAAACGAATGGCTTTCCATTTGAGGAAATGGTTTAACTGTCAAATCGAATAAATGCCTCGTTTGATATATTTATTTTCTTCCTTCTTGTGTCCTGTCATGTTGAAAATATTTCGTTATCATAGTGAGAAGTTTCCTCTCGGTCACTCCTGGGAGTGATAGAGTTAAGTATACTTAATGAAAATACTTTATATATTTGTGGCCAAGAGGCTTCAAGAATTGAGACTGACAGTTTTGGAGAAATAGAAGTTCCAGCTGATAAATACTACGGAGCCCAGACAGCGAGATCAAAACTGAATTTTCCTATTGGCGATGAAACTGAACATATGCCGGTATGTTGATCTGATCGTACCTCTCTTATAACTGACATCTCATTCTATAGTATATTGTATATATTACTTTAGACCAATGAACTTTTTCCAGAGCATACCTTTTACTAACCTAGTTCGGGGTCTGTATAAAGAGTTACAGACAAAATTTTGTTCTGCTTATATTTGTGGCCCAAGCACAAATCAGGTCATAAAATTAAGCAGAAAAACCTAGGTTCTATAACTTACAGTTCAGACTAGGAAACGAGGTTAGTAAGATATTGATTATCTATAGGTTCTAGTAGAGGGGAAGGTTTTTAATTTAAACAAACTTTTGAATTTAGCAGGTTTTGCAGTAAAGTGTGACCTGCAAAATTGACCAAACAACGCCCAAGTACTAACTGAAAGATCTAATACTGAATTCTTGCTTCTCCAATGTTGGTTAAAGTATTACTTTAAGCAATTGTCTGTCCAGGAACACAAGAATGGTTCAGAGAGAATGTAAAAAAAAGGTAGGTAATATTTTTTAACCATGAGCTATTACAACTGGGTATTATTCAACAAAATGTAATAATGGGAAATCATTTGGTTACTGGTAATTCTCAGTGTATTGTTGTTTTTGTCTTTTTTCTGATAGGCTCCAGTGATTCGTGCATTTGGTTTCTTGAAGAAGGCAGCTGCAGAGGTCAATAAGGAGTTTGGTTTGGATGTAAATGTTGCTGATAACATCACGAAAGCAGCAGATGAGGTTGGAAACATTGGATTAACCCTTCAATCCCTAAGAGGGACTAGCATCTAATTTCTCCTTATAATGTCACACTTGAATTACACATTAAGGTGATGAGAATTATTTAAAAGAAATGATCACCAAGAAAAGAAGTTCTCAATTATTAACAAATTCTCCTTGTCAGCACCTCAGGAAATGTATATAGAGATTAGTATGGAGAATATATATATTGATGTTGGAGAATATATATATTGATGTTGGAGAATTTATGTATTGATGGTTAATATGGTCTTGGAATCTAAATAATATTGAAAAGGTGAAAACTTCATTCAGTACCCCCTGGGTTTGGGTCTAGGGTGGGTAATAGGGTTGAATTATTGTGCAAGACACGTAGCTGTCACAGTGCCTCTTTTCATCCAGGAATTTAAAACCAGCATCTGTCATCTGTCAGGGGAACTTGGTGAATTGCTGGGAAATAACCTGCAGGAAACTAGGATCCCATTCACAGGAACAAAAAATGCCTCTGGTTGCTTTACTTGTGGATGATATCACAGACAAATTGAGATATGCTCAAGCAGTGTGACTATCTTATGATATTCACTCCAACAATGCTGCAAATGTGTAGAGTAATAATTGACAGGTTTTGGGACACAGTCCAACATGAATGTTAATGAAGTGATCAGTAGTCATGCCATTGAGCAGATGGGTGGCCAAATGGGATAAAAAAAACCTGTCCATCCTAATGATCATGTCAGCAAAAGTCAGGTCAGAGGCTTATTTTAATTTGTGTAATATTAGGTTGTGGAAAAAGAAGAGAGTCCTCAAAAATGATGTCAAAGTGCAAAGTTCTCATAAATTATGAGGGGTACAAATCCCTCTCAATGACTTGATTCATTTAGTGGCTTATCTTCAGAATGTTCCCATGATTTCAATGAACTTGCAAAGGGAAAGTTGTTGTTGTTGTTTCTCAAGAGTTTTTCCCAGGATCACAGTAACAAATAAAAATAGCTCCTTTATGTTTTGATAACAATATTTTTCTCTCTGATTACAAAACTCTAATGACACATTTCCAAGAGCAATGCATATAGCAGCAGCAATGGAGGTGCATGAGTGTCTGTTACCAGGACTAAGAAAGCTTCATGGTGCACTTCAGGCTAAGAGCACAGATTTCAAGGATCTTGTTAAGATTGGTAGAACACATACGCAAGTGAATTATCTAATCTTGTGTCTTAACAGACCACAATCATGCCACATGCTAATAGCCTTCTACAGCTCAGTGGAAATCCTCAGAAGTTTGATGCTTTCTCTCTCTTTTTTTTATCAAAAGCAGTTATTATTTGGCATGTTGCTTCTTGTAGTTAAGAATTTTTTTATTTATTTTATTGCTTTGTACCTTATTTTAAGGAAATGATGTACCTTAAAGCCAAACAAATTTTATTAGTCGGCCATCATGTTTTGGGGAAAAAAGTACTTTCTTTATTTTAATCTAAGCTTCTAAACATGGCTTGTTGCTAGCTACCAAAATATGCAATATTCACTTTTTTATCTTCTGTTTCTTTTTTATGAAGATTGCAAATGATATCAGGTTTTTAGGGTCAGGTCCTCGCTGTGGATTGGGTGAGCTGATGCTTCCTGAGAATGAACTTGGAAACAGTATCATGCCAGGTAACAACACAATTCATAACACTAAAGTACTGAACTGTTTCATTCATACAGAATCACAGTGTTCTCTGAATCCTGAGCATGTATGTTAGCAGTGGTCACTCTCTAATGGCTACAGAAAAACCCTTAACATTACTCTAACCCTATTTCTTGTACAGTGTGCATGTATCAGTTTTTTCCCTAATGCTCTTGACCCCCTAGAGGCAAACTGAAAATGTTTTGCTTATCTTAGGTGATGCACAGAGCACTTTCCTCTGATGTCTTGTTAACCCACAATCAAAGTTATCACAACAGAAAATCAGAAGAAAGGAAAATATCCTGAAGAACCAATGAAAACTCAAAGTGAAAACAAGCAAACTTCTTAAACATAAGAAAGTGGGTGTGGCCAACTTGTAATTGATTCAAGTTTGGCATCTAATTGGTTAAGTGGCACAGGTTATCTAGATCAATTACTGAGGGAAGTAATCTAAAACCAATACAATCCTGGCTTGCATTTGACACTCCTCGAAAATTGAGTATTGAATGTAATAAGAACTTGTTTACAAGTTTCCTGTTTTATATAACTAGGTAAGGTAACCCAACGTAGTGTGAAGCCATCACTATGGTCACAGCTCAAGTCATGGGCAATCAAATGACTATGTCAGTTGGTGGAAGTAATGGTCATTTTGAATTGAACATCTTAAAGCCAATGATAATCAGAAATGTTCGGCAGTCAACACAGCTGATGGGAGATGCCTGTGTAGCCTTTACAGATAACTGTGTTGTGGGAATTCAAGCTAATGTGGATAGAATCAACCAGTTGCATGACAAGTCACTCATGTTAGTGGCAGCATTGAACCCTCGTATTGGTTATGACAATGCCGCTAAGACTGCAAAGAAAGCTCACAAAGAAAGCTCACAAAGGAGGCACAACTTTGAAGGAAGCTACTATAAGCCTCATGTTTTCAACTCATTCTTTCCAACTTTTACTAGGTTTTAAGACAATTTGACAATTTGAGCAAGTTATCAAGTTTACAACTGAGCTAATTTCAAAGCATTTGCCATGAAACTTCTTTTGCAATCCAGATGCAGTATTGGTAGTCCATTTACTTTAAATACAATACATATAGATGTACATGTACATGTTGTTCTTGAAATTAAATGCCCACTATTCCAGTGCAGTGAAATTACGCAAAGAGGTGATTTTCAAAATTTAAGTACCTGGCTGAAAGTTGCACAAAAGGAACACCTCCCAGAAACATAATGTGTTTAATTAGGCCAAGCTGTGTTGTGGATTTGGGATGTATTTTAATTGTTATTCAGCAATTTGTGAGAATACAGCAGCGGTGACTTGGTAATAAGGCAATAAATTAAATTTTCTGTTTCATCAACCAAGTTTTTCATCTGTTTACAAAGATGTTACAAATGGAAAATGCATTTACTTTTCTAGTTCTGTTCTCACTTGTACTTCAGAGCATTTTTATCATTTAACCTTGTTTTAAAACAGAGTTTCAGGGATACCACAAAGTATCCCAAACAGGGTGTCATTATGGAGTGGAGGCCTTTACCAGGGTATACATTCATGGTGGTAGGTCCATATGTGGTAATGTTTAATCTATCCCTCCCTCCCCCTATCACTGGGATCTTATCCAAACTGACTTTCTACTTGCTTAGAATACCACCATACATATATAACCACAGAGTGCTATGGAATGTACTTTGTGCAGAAGGATGGTTTTTTCTTTATACTGAGTTGGCTCCAAAAGATAACAGTACCATATCTGTACTCTATTGGGAGCAAAGGTACAAGCATACATTTTGCATTTCAGGATTGCAACACAGGATAATGTGTGCACAAGACCCTCCTGAAGGTGACATTCACATTTTATTGATTTATGTTTCTTCCTCAGCTCACAGGAAAGTTAGTTATTGGCTTCTATTTTTCTTGCCCACAAAGAAATTACCTCCCTGCGCTGTTACTGGTCATTACTGGCATCATCTGAAAGCCCATTGTAAAGTACTCTTATACTCAAGTGCAGTTTGAACAACATACAATGTTGTGTCCATTTTCCAAATCACTCTCTCATCACATACTCTCCACTGCAGCAACACACACTTGATTAACTCTCTGAATCTGAAACAAAGTAAATTAATTTTCACTTGGCAGGTGCACGGTATGCACTGTGTTGCAACTACAAGTAGTGCAGACATTTTCATAATATTAAATGATGCATCAAATGACCAAACCTAATGGGTTATTTACATAAGGTCCAAACCATACCAAGGTTTTACGCAATCAGTGAGTCTTGGGCCTTCTCTGTAAGAGGGTTGATTTTATTAAATAGGTGTCCCTCCTTCAGCTTTCAGCCCTCTTGATGCTGTTCATAACAATAATTGTCCAGATAAAAGGTTCAGCTAAACTGAGGATTGTTTAGGAAACAGTTTTCTTGACCAACAGCTTAGCTTTGTTTATAAATAAATAATCAGTCCAATGAGATGTAAAACATACAGAATAAGGTACTAAAGACATTTAAATAGAAAATACTTCTGCAACAGTATTTTGATCCATTTACTCTGCCTGCCTTTCCCCCACCCCATCTCTCCTTAAATGTACAGCGGCCCATAGAGGACATGCCACATTTTTTTTATCGCGCGATAAATGATAATTTATCTTGCAATACTTCTGCGACACAGCTCTGTGAATCAGTACAGTAAAACTTGATTTTGCAAGAAAAAACTTTCCATCTGTTGCTACCACTGTTGTCTCGTTCAGGAAAACAACGTGTGTGACAGCCGTTCACGAGCGACCTATCAAGTCCTATTTATCGCACGAATTTTTATTTTACTATCGCGAGATTAAAAAGATTTATCGCGCGATAAAAAAAAACAAAACAATTGTGCCACCGTAGGGCCACTGTATCTATGGTCCGCCGTAGTACCTAGCTAAAGAACTCACAATATCAAGACGTCTATCGTACGCAGCAGCCCACATAGGAGTAAAATTCGTTGCATTTCTGCCATCAGCGTCTGCGTTGTGATCGATTTACAGTTTGACAACATCTAGATGACCAGTAGCAGCAGCGGCCTACAAAGGAGAGCAACCTTCAACGGCTTCGTCGGTGTTGGCTTTCACAGTTATTCGTGCTTCGATATCTGCTTTGAAACTCAAAAGAATCTTAACAGAGTCTAGGTTTCCATTTAGAGAAGCAATTATGAGAGGATTTGCATTCGCGTTGCTATCTCTGGTCTTGGAATCGAGCGCAGTTTTCCTTTCTTCAGTGTTGGGCCGCTTTAAAAGATTAGTCAGATCAGAAGATCCATCACGAGCAGCTTCATAAATCTTTTGTATGGTGGATTGCTTATTACCCATTTTTCGCTACACCTAAGCGAGACCGTCCCCTCCAAGGTTTCCATGAAAGAAATTGTATTAGTGATGGAAAAAACAAACGCCAGAACTTTTTTAACCTCGCGACCTAGTCTCCAAGACGAGCATTTGTAAACTCAACCGTCACGCTAACGTATTTACTGATCAGATGGGCTGAAGCCGATATGTCATTCCATTCCTTTTGAAAAAGAGGTAGTTATTGCCTCATCCGAGTAAAGGACCTGAATACGAATTATTTTCGTAATCGTTTATGAATATTAAAAAAACAATGATGTTACACTGTTTTTCTTAATATACATGATCACTAATAAATTTCGCAACCGTATTATGCTAAATTTCCACAAGTTGTCAATCACTTATCCTGTTTGGGAAAACAGGAAGTCTGAAGCGTATCTTCTGTTTCGAGGAGGGGAGGAAGAGAAATTCAAATATAATTTTTAAAAGGCATCCTACTTTGTTTTATTTCTATCTTGATCGCACTGCAAACAGTCTGCAGTGTGCACTTAAAAATGTTTCACTTTCGACTGAGGAATATAACTGTACTATCAAGCTATTGCTGTATTTGCTATTTATAGACAATTTATCTATGCCGGATTCATATGTACATAATAGCGTAACATACGATCTTGACACTGAGGTTACCTGTAAATCACACAATAGTCTCAGGTCTCTTTAGAACTTCTAACGACGTTCGAAAAGGAAAGAATAAATCCCAATCAAAACACAGAAACACCAGCTACTGAAATAATCTCAATTAAGTCTACTGGCTAATCAGCAGGATGTTAATTATCATCCCTCATATATCATATCATTGTGCGATTGCCCTTTTTTACTTCACCAGGCTACAATTCATACCCAGTGTGTAGTCTACAACTGCATTTTCTACCTAGTCTAGAGTTTATACATAGAATGCACTTTACAAAAAAACTGCTAATCGATCATATCAAAGTCTCATTGCTGAGGCACTTTGTTGCAAACCTGTATTATTAAATTTAAAAGCCGTGTAAACGCTAATGGAAGGAATTATATTTTTTAACTCGCACTTCAAATGCTTTTTAAACATCTTTCAAATGCCAAATTTTACTTGGATTTTAAATTTCACACACAATAAAAGTTAAAACCGTATGAAGACTGTGACTAAATTTTATCATTGAAGCCGCTGAATACTCGAAAAAATATTCTACTCATAAAATACCTCTTCCTTTTTTACCTGAATCACCTTCGGGAAAGAACTAACGGTGACTCAACCTAAAAAACTGACGGAAGATGGTCGTAGCGATCAGACACGTATGCATACTAAAAAGCCCGAACACTTCCTAAAAACTAAAAACTGTACCAACTAAAAAATTAGCTTAGGTATTATTTTGGAAAAAGCCTTTTAAATAAGCCATTATAGATCTTAGGTTTGCGTGCTACTTTCTTTTTCGATCGCAAGTGTGAATAAAAGAGCAGATCTTGTCAAAACTAATCTAACATTGATTGTTCTAGTTCACCGATGATGTCTTCCATGCTGGGTCTCGCTTCAGGAGCTCGTTTCAGACATCTCCGGATGAGAGCTCGCAGTGTTCGATTTTTCACCATGGCAACTTGCTCGTCGCGTCTGTCAGGATCTGGTAGTTTCCGGGTGCAAATCTCACAGAGGAGAACTCCGAAACTGTACACATCAACCTATGCTCGAAAACAAAATTACAGTTTAAAAAAAAAATTTATAGTACACCTAAGTTCATTATCAATGGCTGCAAAAAGGTTTAAGTTTGATATAAGTGTTCTTGCTACTTTGAGACTTTTTATATCTAATCTAGTTCGCCACGTAGGAATAGTGCCTCGTTGCTGACCCATAGAGAGAGTTTAGTCTAGCTCTACAGTGGAGCATTCCAAAAGCAGGAGATATAGGCTCGACTCTTCTCAAGAAGTTGAAGTTCACTTTTTCTTATTAACCTTGTTTCTGGCATGTTTTACCACTAGTTCCCTTAAGACTATAGATTATACCTAAAGCACACGAGCGGTTACCCAGGAAAAGGGTTTAATCGCATTCAAAGAACAGACAATTTTTATCCCGCCCAGTCGACAAACTGATTTAACTTCTTATTATAAAAATACTTCACCAGACTGTTTACTGTAAACACAAATAAACAATTCAGAAATATAACCCAAATATACAAATGTACACATACCTTGGCAGTTTGATTCTCAGTAAGTGCCTCAGGAGCACTGTATATCCTAGAACCAGGACAAGCCGTCATAATGTCTCGCTTGAAATTAGCCGTGCCATAATCCGACACTTTGCCTCGCCATTGGTCAGCTTCTCGCCACAGTAACACATTGGCACTGCTGATGTCGCGGTGAATGATGGGGGATGGCTTCTTCAGGTGAAGATAGTTTAATGCTTGAGCCACGTCTAAAGAGATGACATACACTTCAGTAGGAGAAAGAGATCGCTGCTCTGACAGTGCTCGTAAACTTGTTTCCATGAGCTCTGTAACAAACAAAGGAGTTCCTTCATCGTTTGTTGCTCCAATAAACTGAAGCAAACAAGGATGGCGACATCTGGAGGCAATATTCATTTCTCTCTCGAACAACTCCCGATAATATGAGGAAGATTTCAAAAGATCGTCATAGATTTGTTTCACGGCAACAGTGCACCCACAATATTTGCCTTTAACTACAATTCCCCAGCCACCCCTACCAAGGCACTTCTCTGTCAGTTGAATCTGATCACGTGGAATGACCCAGTCAGGTGATTGTTGGCGCGAAAGTTTATTTAACGCCTGTGAAGTTGCTGAAAGAGACTCTTCCAGTTCGTCTACCTGCTGTTCTTTTTCCTCCAGCCGCCTCTCTAAGGAAGAAACTGCTTCATCCTTCTCTTGTTGTTGTTCTTCCGCATTTTTCAACTGCTGTGTCTTCTCTTTCAGTTCTCCATCTTTCTCTTGTAATTGACCTTGAGTATTTGCCAACTGCTGTGTCTTCTCCTTCAGTTCTCCATCTTTCTCTTGTAATTGACCTTGAGTATTTGCCAACTGCTGAGTCTTCTCCTTCAGTTCTTCATCTTTCTCTTGTAATTGACCTTGGGTATTTGCCAACTGCTGTGTCTTCTCCTTCAGTTCTTCATCTTTCTCTTGTAATTGACCTTGGGCATTTGTCAACTGCTGTGTCCTCTCCTTCAGTTGTTCATCTCTCTCTTCTAGTTGCCTCCGAACGTTTGATAATTGCTGTGTCTTCTCCCTCAGTTCTCCATCTCTCTCTTGTAGTTGCCCTTGGGTATTTTTCAACTGCTGTGTCTTCTCCCTCATTTCTCCATCTCTCTCTTGTAGTTGCCCTTCGACGTTTGTCAACTGCTGTGTCTTCTCTCTCAGTTGTTTATCTTTCTCCTGTAGTTGCCCTTCAGTATTTGTCAACTGCTGTGTCTCCTCCCTCATTTCTCCATCTCTCTCTTGTGCTTGCCCTTCGACGTTTGTCAACTGCTGTGTCTTCTCCCTCGGTTGTTTATCTTTCTCCTGTAGTTGCCCTTCAGTATTTGTCACCTGCTGTGTCTTCTCCCTCAGTTGTTCATCTCTCTCTTGTAGCTGCCTCCTGATATCTGTCAACTGATTTCCCATCTCCCTCAGTTGTTCATCTCTCTCTCTTAGTTGGCGATCTTTTTCTGATAGTCGTCCGTCTCTCTCTTGTAGTTGCCTACGGACATTTTTCAAATGCTGTGTCATCTCCCTCAGTTCTCTATCTCTGTTTCTTGGTTGAACGTTTTCCCGCTGCCGTGTCAACTCCCTAAACAGTCCTTAGATAATGAAAATAGAACAAGGCATTTTCCAGCTTGTCTCACAGAGCGTGAACCGAAAACCCAAAACATTTCTCTCTCTCTCTCTCTCTCTCTCTCTCTCTCTCTCTCTCTCTCTCTCTCTCTCTAAGTAAGTTTTATATCAAAAGACGTTCAAACTTAGGAACTAAATCATTTTGGACTCCATTTTAGATTACTTGGCACCCAGCCTGCTATCCGTGTAAAAAATATTTGTAATATATTCAGTTTTCCTCCATTACTTAATGTTTTAACCTAAAAGCTCATGACAGAACTCTCTAGTCTTTCCTACAGTTATTTTTCGTTACAAATTTGTTCCTCCACAAGATCCTCTTACCTGATATCTTCTTCGTTTCCCTTTTAACATTCTTATTTAGGCCTTTTTCGGTTCCAAGAACAAATCTTCTCCCTCTTACTTCACGGACTCCACTTCCAGTTAATTTATTCTTTAAAAAAATGGAAAACACATAGCAACTTAGGGGATAAAAACATTTTGGTACATTTACACTGAGTTTCCCAGCCAAAAGAAATTAAAAAAATTTAGGCCTTGCAGTAATTTTATCAGGGACTTAAATATGACGTTTTTACATGATTTGCCTTAGTTAATATTAACAGAATTAAAAATACCTATGCCATGCTCAAGTTGAAATTGGAACTAAATGCGCTTTAGATAGCCACTTTTAAAACAACTTTTTACTAAGTTATTTTTTTTTATAGAGTTTTGTTTTGTGTATTCTCCAGTGGACCCCCTGAAAACCACTGAGGTCTCTTCTTTAAATGTGTACTGTTCTAATATATATGTATTTTTATTGTTATTTTTTAAGTATTAGCTAACGGATTCTACTCATGCTATTTAAAATATTGCTATATCAGGAATATTTAGCTCGTTGACTAGTTACAAAACATGCTGCGTGCGAGTTCATGCCATCGCTGTCATTGATGTTTGGACGTCATAAGTTTAGCCTGCACACGAATTGTTATGATTTATTTTAAACGAACTCCCCATGTGATGATTCCATACTGGCAAATTGCCATGGCAATTCAAGCTTCAAGCAATTCAAGATGATATCAAATGTACAACAAAAAGACTGATGAGCTTTTAGGATTATTATGATAGTTGCCAGTTATATTATGCGCTGTGGAGGGATGTCATCGGCAGTTACACCTTCTGATAATTTCATTCCTAATGACCGCTTTTCCGCAAGTCTTCCACGCAAATTCATTTTGACTGCTTGTATGATAAGTAAACAAGTCATCATACAACAAATGCGAACGAAATCAACCGACGCTAAAGCCAGACCGCAAAACTATACAAATAAACTTTTAATGAAAAGTGAGTCACACTACAGAATTAAGGAAAGGCCCACAAAAATTTTTACAATTATAATTAGGGATCGGTGTGCTCTTACTGTTTCACAATTCCTTCCGATTTATCGACCGTCTGTAATTACTTCAAATCTTCTCGGTTTGCTGTTTGAACTTAAATTTAAATTGCTTTGTTTTTGTTGTACAAACATGAATCAGACGGGTGATCATAAGTTTGTTAATTTGATCAACAAGTCGACCGCGGTAAAGCCCGCCTGCTAGCTTTATCTAACGGCTTGCTATTGCTTGAAAGGCAAAATTGCCATTGCTTGAAAGGCAAATTGCTTTCTTTTCTTTTTCTTTTGGGGTGGGGGGAAGGTGGGCATATTGACATATAAACATTTTAACTGTCTGATGGGTCATCTATTTTCAGTGGTGACACTCAATTTTCAAAGCACTGAATTGATGCTTCCTTTGACTATCAGATCATCGAAATGAATTGTTTTATTCACAAATAGATGAGTTTGGAGACAATTAAGTAAAAGAAAGGTAACCAGGGGTTACGAAACATAATCCACACAAGATCCTATGGAGAAATGAACTAAGAGTTCTCCCATTTCGTTAGGATGTTTACTGTGATAATTTAAGGAGAATATATAAGGCGTTACGAATGAAACCTTTCTTACCTTTCTGGCCTCGATGTTCATGGCACTCAGTCCTCCTTTTGCAGACAGGATGCCTCGGGCTTCGTCAGTCTCGCAGCAGTCCATAACTGTTCGACCATTCTTGTCAACAAGCTTTGTATCTGCGCCGAGATCTAACAACAACTCCAGCATTTCTTTCAAAATGTCTACTTGTTCAGGTCCTGGTACAAAAGTAACGGCTAAATGAAGAGGGGTGTTCCCTTGGGTATTAACGGAATTCACATCACACCCCGCATATAAAATTAGCTTCATGGTCTCAACACAGGGAAGCTTACACACACCTCGCAAATTAACGTCTTTACGAACAGGAGTCTTATGCCATACAGCCAAGTGCAAAAGAGTATTTCCATCACGGGTGCGAGGTTCAAAACACAGAAATCTTTGAAGAAGATCAATCATGTTGCCATTTTTCATTTCCAACGAAACTTGAACTTTGGTGTACATCACCAAGAGATATAGAGCATTAAAAAGCAGTGTCTCTTGTATCTCATTTCTGTGCTCTTCTTCCAATTCTCCAGGCTTCAAGTTTTCGGACAGTTTCCTTTTTCCATCGATAAGTTTTTCAAAAATGTTCTCGATAGTTTGTGGATTCAAACTGTGACCCTTTTGCACCATTTCTGCAATTAGATCAGTGAGGTTTTCAAGATCCTTTGTTTTTGGAACATTGCAATTCATAACTATCTCCAATGCTCGCGTCCACAAACCAACACAGAGTTCGTACTTCTTAAAATCAGCTAGGACAGCTCCTCGGTAACGTATCGGAATCCGTAATATTGTATTGTCAGTTCCGAGGATTCTCTCTCTAATCATAAGTCCCTCCATCTGGATAGCATGATCATCACCTTCTAAGAGAGAAAGTTCCTCGAGAGTTTGACTTTCTGTTCTATTTTGATAAGCCTCCACTGGTTCCATTTTCTTTTTAAGCAAAGGACATGACGGATTCTCATACCTCTCCTCCATTCCTCGCTTCATGAAACTAAACGCTTTTTCAATGTCATAAGCTTTAGAATTATTAGCAATGGTGGCTCCAAGAAGCTCAAGAGCATCAATTCTCTGTTCCTTTGAACATTCAGGTCGGTTGATGAAACACTCCACCATTTCAATGTTACAATCATCACTGGCTTCAAGAAGTGGTGTTAAACGGTCAAGTGCTTGTATTTGTTTCGCTCCTAAAGCAAGCAACTCGCAAACCAACTGAACGTGACCCCGTTCCGAAGCATAATGAAGACACGAGCGTCCATGGTGGTCTTGTAAATTCATGTTTGCGCCGTGTTTGACAAGATAAGAAGCAACATCCAAGTGGCCTTTGTAACATGCTACCATTAGAAGAGTATCATTGAAATTTTTGCGTGCATTTACATCGGCTCCGTTCTCAACCAAACAGCGCACAATACCAAGGTGTCCCTTGAAGGCGGCAGCTCTCAACGGAGTCGAATTTGTCGATGTTCTGCTGTCGACTTCGGCGTTTTGTTCGATCAAGAGCCTCACAACATCAAAATGACCTTTAACAGCAGCGATCCACAAAGCTGTGCAATCCTCTACAACTTCTGAAAATTCACCACTCTCGATCTTAATCGTTCCACGGGCCTCAATGTTTGCTTCATAACGTAAAAGAACTTTCAAAAAATCCAGTTTTCCATCACGAGCAGCGATGATGAGAGGAGTGGCAAGGTCGTCACGATCTTTGATTTTTGTCTCCAGGGCGGCTTTTCTTGATTCGGCGTTCAAATCCTTTAGCAAATCAAGCAGTGCTGAACCTTCGTCAGGATCAGCTTGGTAAGCTGTAGTCACATCACGAACGGATGCTTTACTCTCCATTACAAATAACACAAATTCAAAACCTCTAAATTCTGCTACGCTCGACTTGAACTGTGTGAGCAAAACAACAAACACATCGATAATTTTACGGTCAGAACTGTGCATAAGCGGGCTCATTGATTTCAGGTGTCACGGTAGAGAAACAGTTCATTTAACCGATGTTTGGTTCAGTTTATATGTTGTAGAAAAAGAAGTGCGAGTTGCTTCATCTCAAGAAAGGTAATGCAAATTATGTTCATAAAACTTTCTATTTTCTGTCTCAAGAAATACTCAGTTGCGTTACATTGTCATTCGCGATGTGCAGGAATTTTCCCATGTGATCACAATCTTTCCGCTGGAACCAAACCAATTCTTCCTTTTCGAGAAAGGGCGGAGCGTGACACGTATCTCTTCAGTTAGGAAAGGAGAGGGAGAGCGCCCAATTGATCTGGAGAAATGAATAAGACACTCTCTGCTCTAGATGAATACCATAAAGTTGAGGCGATTGTTCTATCATGCAGTTCTGCTTGCGGATAAATTTACATCTTCTTCACTTAAGATACTTAAGTCAGACGGATTTTTCTGTGTATAGCTCTGTTAAGCAGTGTATGGCTCTGTATAGCCCTGTATAGCCCTGTATAGCCCTGTATAGGTGTGTATAGCTCCGTTTAGCCGCGTATTGTGTGTGTATAGCTGTGTATAGCCCTGCATAGCTATGTATAGCCCTGTATAGGTGTGCAGAGCTCTGTTCATCTGTGTATAGCTCTGTATAGTTGTGTATAGCCCTGTAGAGCCGTGTATAGCTGTGTATAACCCTGTATAGCCCTGTATGGCAGTGTGTAGCTGTGTTTAGCCCTGTATAGCCATGTATAGCTCTGTATAGCTGTGTATAGCCCTGTATAGCTGTTTATAGCCCTGTACAGCAGTGTATAGCCCTGTATAGCTGTGTATAGCCTTTTATAGCTGTGTATAGCTCTGTATAGCTGTGTTTAGCCCTGAATAGCTGTGTATAGCTCTGTATGGCTGTGTATAGCCCTGTACAGCTGTGTATAGCCCTGTATAGCTGTGTATAGCTGTGTTTAGCCCTGAATAGCTGTTTATATCTCTGTATGGTTGTATATAGCCCTGTATAGCTGTGTATAGCACTGTTTAGCTGTGTATAGCCCTTTATAGCTGTTTATAGTTCTGTATAGCTGAGTTCAGCCCTGTATAGCTTTGTATAGCCCTGTATAGCTGTGTATATAGCCCTGTATAGCTGTGTATAGCTCTGTATAGCTGTGTTTAGCCATGTATAGCTGTGTATAGCCTTGTATAGCTGTGTATAGCTGTGTATAGCTCTGTATAGCCCTGTATAGTAGTATATAGCCCTGTATAGCTGTGTATAGCCCTGTATAGCTGTGTATAGCCTTATATAGCCCTGTATAGCCTTGTATAGCCCTGTATAGCTGTGTTTAGCCCTGTATAGCTTTGTATAGCTGTGTATAGCTGTGTATAGCCCTTTATAGCTTTGTATAGCCATGTATACCTGTGTATAGCCCTGTATAGCTGTGTATTGCCCTGTGCAGCTGTTTATAGCCCCGAATAGCTGTGTATAGTCTTGTAGAGCTGTTTATAGCCCTGTATAGCCTTCTATAGTTGTGTATAGCCCTGTATAGCTTTATATGGCCCTCTATAGCTGTGTATAGCCCTGCATAGCTGTGTATAGCCCTGTATAGCTGTATATAGCCTTATATAGCCCTGTATAGCTATGTGTAGCCCTGTATAGCCTTGTATAGCCCTGTATAGCTGTGTATAGTTCTGTATAGCTGTGTATAGCCCTGTACAGCTGTATATAGCCCTGCATAGCTGTGTATTGCCCTTTATAGCTGTGTATAGCCCTGTATAGCTGTGTATAGCCGTGTATAGCTGTGTATAGCTGTGTATAGTTGTGTATAGCAGTGTATAGCTGTGTATAACCTTGTATAGCTGTGCATAGCTCTGTATAGCTGCATATACCTCTGTATAGCTGCCTTTAGCCTTGTATAGCCCTGTAGAGCTGTTTACAGCTGTATCTAGCCTTGTATAGACCTGTATGTGTGTGTAGGGTATTGTATATAAAGTACCGGTATAGGACATAATATGTATTAAGGACATAATAAATGCCCATACATGAAATATCTATCGAGGTCACTCTAAAGGCCGCTGACCACCAGTAGCCATTTTAATTAAATCGATTACTCATTAAACTTTAATCACACTTACTTTGTTCTGCGCTGCGAACGATCAGTAGAGATCCCCGAATATTTCTCCTGCGTCAAAAGCTTCATTTCAGCCCAGTCTTATTATCACGAAGCATGGTAAGCTAAGTATTTTGAGCAGTCATCGCGTTCGTGCAAAACTAGACAAATATTCTCCAAATTACGCGCGCTCCTTTTGAATGTTATGTTTGAAACGAGTACCTTTACATTTGAGGAAATAGTTTAGCTGTAAACCAAAGAAAACGCCTCATTTGATTTATTTTTTCTTTCTTTCTGTCTCCTGTTCATTTGAAAATGTGTCGTTTTCTAATGAGGAGTTTCCTCTTCGTTACTCCTCGGAGTGTTAGAGTTAATATATATTTAATGAAAATACATTATATATTTGTGGCCAACAGGCTTCAAGAATTGAGACTGACAGTTTTGGAGAAATAGAAGTTCCAGCTGATAAATACTACGGAGCGCAGACCGCGAGATCAAAACTGAATTTTCCTATTGGTGATGAAACTGAACATATGCCGGTATGTTGATCTGATCCTACCTCTCTTATAAATGACATCTCGTTCTAGAGTATTTGTATAAATTACTTTAGACCAACGAACTTTGCCAGTCTATACCTTTTACTAACCTAGTTCGAGGTCTGTATTATAAAGTACAGACAAAATTTTGTTCTGCTTATATTTGTGGCCCAAGCGCAAATCAGGTCATAAAATTAAGCAGAAAAACCAAGGTCCTCTAATTTACAGTACGGACCAGAAAACATGGTTAGTAATATACTTATTATCTCTAGGTTCAAGTAGAGGGGAAGTTTAAACAAACTTTTGAATTTAGCAGGTTTTGCGGTAAAATGTGACATGAAAAATTGACCAAACATTGCCCATGTACTAACTGAAAGATCTAATAATGAATTCTTGCTTCTCCAATGTTAGTAAAAATATTACTTTAAGCAATTGTCTGTCCAGGAACACTTTTCATCAGTTAACAAGAATGATTCAGAGAGAATGTATTAAAAAAAGGGTAGGTAATATTTTTTAACCATTTTCATAACAATATTTTTCTCTCTGATTACAGAGCTCTAATGAAACATTTCCAACAGCAATGCATATAGCAGCAGCAATGGAGGTACATGAGTGTCTGTTACCAGGACTAAGAAAGCTTCATGGTGCACTTCAGGCTAAGAGCACAGATTTCAAGTATCTTGTTAAGATTGGCAGAACACATACACAAGTGAATTGTCTGATCATGTGTCTTAACAGACCGCAATCGTGCCACATGCTAATTATCTTTTACAGCTCAGTGGAAATCCTCAAGAAGCTTGGTGCTTTCTCTTTCTTTGTTTCCCTCTGTTAACTCCTTTAACTTCCCAGATCTGATTATTAATTCTCCCCTCCAGCTGCTACACATTTCTTGGTAAATTATTTAGAAGAACTTGGTTTAAGATTAAAGCAATAAAATCAACCTGATAAGTTTAGGTATTCTTATAACTTGTTTTCTGAAAAATTTACAAATATTGGAGGGAGAAGTTACATGTTAATCACTTTTGAAATTTGAAGGATTAAAAGCATGAATATTATCAACTTCTCATGAAAAGAATCCCAATGAAATTTGGTCAATCATTATCTTTAACATGTTTTCATTTTACAGATGCCACGCCCAAAACTTTAGGCCAAGAGTTCAGTGGTTATGTTAAACAGATAGAGTATGGTATTGCAAGGGTGGAGGGCACCCTTACAAGAGTGTATGAGCTGGCTATTGGTGGAATGGCTGTGGGCACTGGAATGAACGCAAGAATATGATTTGCTGAAAAGATGTCAGCTAAGATTGCAGAGTACACTAAGCTACCAATCACAAGGTGTGAAATGGACTGTTAATTTGGAATAAACATATTACTCCATGTGCTGCTCTATAATATATTCAAAGTGTTTAGGATTGTTCTAAACACCACAACAGACAGAGGCTTGTTTTGGGACCAGACAGTTTATTAAATGTATACATCCTATGTAAATAACACACTAGACTATTACATAACAAAGATATTGGATGAATACACTAAACCAACGGTCCAGTAATCAAGAATAAATTACAAACATGAATGAGATTAAGGTACAGTCAAAACTGTCTGTGGTGTGGATGGGTGGGAAACTAAAACTTTCTTAATGCTAGAAATAGACTTGTTGCTTGCTTGCTTGCTTGCTTGCAAGATTACTAATAACCCTTGCACATGTACCTAAGCAGTAATACTACAGTAATTTCGCAATTAAATCGTGTTAGTGTGGTGAATAGCCATTGGCTCTACATTAGTCTTATGACTTTATGCTGAACAAATTGCTCAATCTTGAAGAAAAGATAAAATACTAATATGCACCCTGCCTGTGGGGTAAATTTAGTAAATGATGTACCTTTCAGCCAAACAAATTTTATTACTTAGCCATCATCATTTTTTGGGAAAAAAAAGTTCTTTCTTTATTTTAATCTTGGTCACTAAACAAGACTACCAAAACATGAAATAATTAAACTTTTTATCTTCTGTTTCCTTTAGTGCACCAAACAAATTTGAAGCCTCATGATGCTCGTGTAGAGCTTCATGGAGCACTAACTGTGATGGCTTGCAGTTTGATGAAGATTGCAAATGATGTCAGGTTTTTAGGCTCAAGTCCTCACTGTGGATTGGGTGAGCTGACACTTCCTGAGAATGAACCAGGGAGCAGTATCATGCCAGGTAACAACACAATTCATAACACTAAAGTACTGAACTGTTTCATTCATACAGAATCACAGTGTTCTCTGAATCCTGAGCATGTACGATAAAACAGGTTAGCAGTGGTCACTCTCTAATGGCTACAGAAAAACCCTTAACATTACTCTAACCCTATTTCTTTTACAGTGTGCATGTATCAGTTTTTTCCCTAATGCTCTTGACCCTTAGAGGCAAACTGAAAATGTTTTGCTTATCTTAGGTGATGCACAGAGCACTTTCCTCTGATGTCTTGTTAACCCACAACCAAAGTAATCACAACAGACAATCAGAAGAAAGGAAAATACCCTGAAGAGCCAATGAAAACTCAAAGTGAAAACAAGCAAACTTCTTAAACATAAGAAAGTGGGTGTGGCCAACTTGTAATTGGTTCAAGTTTTGCATCTAATTGGTTGAGTGGCACAAGTTTTCTAGACCAATTGCTGAGGGAAGTTAATCTAAAACCAATATAATCCTGGCTTGCATTTGACACTCCATCGAAAATTGAGTATGGAATATAATAATAACTTCTTTACAAGTTTCCTGTTTGGTACAATTAGGCAAGGTTAATGCAACCCAGTGTGAAGCCATCACCATGGTTGCAGCTCAAGTCATCGGCAATCAATAAGCTGTGTCAGTTGGTGGAAGTAATGGTCGTTTTGAATTGAATGTCTTCTAGCCAATGATAATCAGAAATGTTCTGCAATCAACACAGCTTTGTTTCTTGAAGAGGGCATTTGCAGAGGTCAATAAGGAATTTGGTTTAGATGCAAATGTTGCTGATAACATCATGAAAGCAGCAGATGAGGTTAGAAACATTTGATTAACCCTTCAATCCCTAAGAGGGACTAACATCTAATTTCTCCTTACAATGTCGCACTTGAATGACACATTAAGGTGACGAGAATAAAGGAAATGATCACCAAGTAAAGAAACTCTCAATTATTAAACAAGTTCTCCTTGTCAGCACCTTAGGAAATATATATAGTAAATTTTGCAACCGTATTTTGCTAAGTTTCCTCAAGTTGTTCATCATTCATCCTTTTTGGGAAAACAAGAAGTCTGAAGCGTATCTTCTGTTACGAGGAGGGGAGAAAGAGAAATTCAAAGATGAATTGAAAAGCATTCTACTACGTTTGATTTCTCTCTTGATCGCACGGCAATAGTCTTTGCAGTTTCTAATTAAAAATGTATCACTTTCGATTGTGGAATATAACTGTACTATTAAACTATTGCTGTCTTTGCTATTTAAAGACAATTTATTTATGTCGGATTTAAATGTACATAATAGCGTAACATATGATCTTAACACTGAGGTCACCTGTAAATCACACAATAGTCTTAGGTCTCTTTATAACTTCCAACAACGTTCGAAAAGGGAAGAATCAATCCCAGTCAAAACACAGAAACATCAGCTATATAATCTTAATGAAGTCTAATGGCTAATCAGCAGGATGTTAATTATCATTCCCTCATCTATCGTGTTATTGTGTGATTAGACATTTTTCTTCACCAAGCTAGAATTCGTACCCAGTGTGTGATCTACAGACTGCATTTTCTACTTAGTCTAGAGTTTATACGTAGAATGCAATTTACAAAAAACTGTGCTAATCGATCATATCAAAGTCTCATTGCTAAGGCACTCTGTTGCAAACCTGTATTCAAAGCATCAAAATCGTTCGAGTTCAGTTACAAATTACGGTCAAGGCTTAAAGCACATGCGTGAGATTTAATATAGGCTTCAGTAACTATTTAAAAGCTGTGTAAACGCTATTGGAAGGAAATACATTTTTAATTAAATTTCAAATGCATTTTAAACGTCTTTCACATGCCAAATTTTATTTGCATTTGACATTTCACAAATAATAGAATGCAAAAACCGTATGAAGACTGTGACTACATTTTACCATTGGGAGCCGCAAAAATACTCAAAAAAATGTTCTAGTCATGAATCAACTCTTCCTTTTTTACACCTATATCACCTTTGGGAGAGAACTGACGATGACCTAACCTACAAAAAATAGAAATAAATACAGTTCAGAGAAAAAGATAAAAATTTATACAATACACTAAGTTCATTATCAGTAGCTGCAAAAAGGTTCAAGTTCAGTGTTTTAGCTAGTTTGAGATTTTTTATGTCTAATCTATTTCGCCACGTAGGAATCTTGTCTCATTGCTGACCCATAGAGAAAGCTCAGTGTACCTCTATAGTGGGGCATCTAAAGGCAGGAGGTATAGGCTCGACACCTCTCGGGAAGTTGAAGTTCACCTTTTCTTATTAACCTTGTTTCTGGCATGTTTTGCCACGAGTTCCCTTAGGACTATAAATTATACCTAAAACACCCTGGAAAAGGGTTAAATCGCATTCAAAGGTCAGACAATTTTTATCCCATCCAGTCGACAAATTGATTTAACTTCTTGTCATAAAAATACTTTACCAGACTGTTTACTGTAAACACAAACAATTGAGAAATATGACCCTAATATACAAATGTACACATACCTTCGGGGTTTGATTCTCAGTAAGTGCCTCAACAGCACTACAAATCCTAGAACTAGGAGAAACCGTCATAATGCTTGCGTGAAGTTAGCAATGCCATAATCCGACTCTGCCTCGCCATTTGTCAGCTTCTCGCCACAGCAACACATTGGCACTGCTGATGTCGCGGTGAATGATGGGTGAAACAACCAATAAACCGTCTCAAAAGTCACAGTTGACGTTCGACTTGTCGCTGATGCTTGTTATAATGTTGGATGGTGAGCCATCTTATTTACCTAACAAATTAATGCCTGTATTGCACTACGAAAAAGTCCTGCTAGCCTCTATCGATAATATCAACAACTTAACAAAATTATTTCCTGTACATAAAAATTGCAAAGCTATAAATGATACTTAGACTCATTTTACACCTTAACCCTTTTACTCCTAAGAGTGACTAACATATAATTTCTCCTTATAACATTACCTTTGAATGAAAGATTAAGGTCAAGGGACTAAAAGAGGTGATCACAATCTAAAAAAGCTCTTGATGGTTGAACAAATTCTCCTTGTCAGCACCTTAGGAAATGTATGGGGAGCAGTGCAGAGAATATGCATATTGATGTTAAGAAGTAAAGGGTAAATGTAGGCCAAAACCACTGTTATCACGTTGATATAACAAAAAGTCCTTAACTTAAGTTAACATGGGTAGAGTTTGAGAAAGTTTTAAATATCTTTACTTCATCATCACCTAATGTCTTGAATACCTTCGCTATTCTTCTCGCCTAGCTTGCAAAGGATTTAGACTTTTAACAGCTAACTTTAATTCTAATGCCGAACTTATCATGTGCCGAACTCATTGCGTAACTAATAATTGCATAACACTAGAAGTTACTTGCGTTTTTTTGTTTTTTGTTTTTTTTTTGTGAAAATAACCTGATTTTAACTAAAGATTATTTGTCTTTTTTAGCCGAAAGGTCTTTAAAGTCTTTGACTGACTCGTTAATTAGAATGGTCACGAGAAGGCAACAACACGCAAATCTGAGCTAGTCCAATTTGATTTCAGTTCAGCTGATGAAACGTTCAGCTTCTCAAAAAGCAAGTCTTATACATTATCGCATATTCGCACTGAGCCAAGAAGAAGCTAGTTTGCACAGGCCATTTTAGATAGAAGATTTTTATGTTTCTTTTTCTATTCGATTGCAAGTGTTGATAGAAAGCAGATCTTTTCAAAACTAATCTTACATTAATTGTTCGAGTTCACCAATGATGTCTTCCATTCTTGGTCTTACATCAGCATCTTGCTGCAGGCATCTCCGAATAAGATCTCGAAGTAAGCGGTTTGTCACCATGGCAACTTGCTCGTCGCGCCTGTAAGGATCTGGTAGTTCCCGGATGCAAATCTCACAGAGGAGAACTCCAAAACTGTACACATCAACCTAGGCTCGAGAGGAGAATAACAATGAAAATTTGAAAATGCATGAACGTGCCAGCTAGTTTAAATTGCTATATTTTTATTTCTCGTTTCCTTCCTCTTTCTTTTCTTTTCTTTTTTTTTTGTTTTAGCAGTCTGCTTACGTCAGAGGAACGTTGCCTCATTTCTATGCGAGCATTTCACTCATTTTAGCTCAGTGAAGGGAGAGAAATAGGTTCGATTTCTCTCAGCTGGTTCAAGTTAAGGTGATCGTGATCTGTCCGGTGGCATGTTCCCCACAGACTGATATTGCGTGAAACATCCGACCAGTTTACCAAGGATAAAGGTTCAACTATAGTCAGAGATCAAACGGGATTTTTTGTCCCGAGCCCTTCACAGATTGATTTTCAATCTTATCACGAATAAACTTCATAGAAATCACAATCAAGCAATTGAGAAATAGAACCCCAATATTCAATTTTCAGACATACCTTGACGGTTTGATGTTTAG
Organism: Pocillopora damicornis; assembly: GCF_964200805.1. Taxonomy (NCBI): domain Eukaryota; kingdom Metazoa; phylum Cnidaria; class Anthozoa; order Scleractinia; family Pocilloporidae; genus Pocillopora; species Pocillopora damicornis. The sequence continues at coordinate 24,445,770 of NC_142676.1, forward strand.
TATGCGCTTCAGGTGCACTGTATATCATAGCACCAGGACCAACTGTCATGGTCTGCTGCAAAACATTAGCCGTGCCATAATCTGACACTTTGCCTCGCCATTGGTCAGCTTGCCGCCACAGTAACACATTGGCACTGCTGATGTCTCGGTGAATGATAGGGGATGGTTTCTGTAAGTGGAGGTAGTTCAATGCTCGAGCCACATCTAGAGAAATGACGGACACTTCAAGTGAAGAAAGAGGCCGCTGTTCTAACAGTGCTCGTAAACTAGATTGCATGAGCTCTGTTACAAACAAAGGACTTCCTTCATCGTTTGTTGCCCCAATGAACTGCAGCATACAAGGATGGCGGCATCTGGCGGCAATGCTCATCTCTCGCTCAAACAATCTACGGTTGTGATCAGAAAGTATTAACTCGTACATCTGTTTGACGGCGACAGCACAGCCACAGTATTTGCCTTCGATAACACTTCCCCAGCCTCCCTTTCCAAGGCATTTGTCCGTCAGCTGAATCTGATCCCGTGGAATGACCCAATCAGGAGTCTGAGGGCGTGAACGTTCGTTAAGTGCCCTTTGAGCTGCTGAAAGAGACGTCTCCAGTTCGTCTATTTCATGCAGTTTGTCCCTTAGCAGTCTTTCCAAGGAAGTAAATTCTTCATTTTTTTCTTGTAGTTGCCTCTGGACATCTGTCAACTGATTTCTTATCTGCCTCAGTTGTCCATCTCTCTCTTGTAGTTGCCCCTCGACGTTTGCCAACTGCTGTGTTTTCTCTCTCAGTTGTCCATCTTTTTCTTGTTGTTGCCCTTGAGTATTTGTCAACTGCTGTGTCTTCTCCCTCAGTTGTCCATCTTTCTCTTGTAGTTGCCCTTGGACATTAGTCAACTGCTGTGTCTTCTGCCTCAGTCGTTTATCTTTCTCTTTTAGCTGCCCTTGAGTATCTGTCAATTGTTGTGTCTTCTCTCTCAGTTGTCCATTTCTCTCTTTTAGTTGCCCCTGAGTATTTGTCAACTGCTGTGTCTTCTCCCTCAGTTCTCCATCTTTCTCTTGTAGTTGCCCCTGGGTTTTTATCAATTGCTGTGTCTTCTCCCTCAGTTCTTCATCTCTGTCTGTTAGTTGGCGATCTTTTTCTAATAGTTGTCCATCTCTCTCTTGTAGTTGCCTACGGACATTTGTCAACTGCTGCGTCATCTCCCTCAGTTCTCCGTCTCTGTTTCTTAGTTGCTCTTGAACGTTTTCCAGCTGCTGTGTCAACTCTGTAAATAGTCCTTAGATAATGAAAATAGAACAAGGAATTTTTCAGTTTGTCTCACAGAGCGTGAACCGAAAACTCAAAATATATTCCTCTCTCCCACCCCCCCCCCCCTCTCCCTCTCTCTCTCTCTTTCTCTCTCTCTCTTTCTCTCTCTCTCTCCCTCTCTCTCTCTCTCTCTCTCTCTGGGTAAGTTTTATATCAAAAGACTTAGGAACTAAATCATTTTGGACTTCATTATAGATTACTCCATTTTAGATTACTTGGCACCCAGCCTGCTATCCTTGTAAAATATATATGTAATATATTCAGTTCTCCTCCGTTATTGTTACCTAAAAGCTCATAACGGAACTCGTCAGTCTTCCTAACAATTATTTTTCTTTACAAATTTGTTCCTCAACAAGATCCCCTTACCTGGTATCTCTTTAGTATCCCTTTTAACATTCTCATTTACGTCTTTTTCGGTTTCAGGAACAAATCTTTCCCCTCTTCCTTCATCGACTCCACTTCCAGTTACTTCATCCTTAGAAAAAATGGAAAACACATTGCAACTTAGGGGATAAAATCATTATGGTACATGTACATTGGGTTTCCCCGCCAAAAGAAAATAAAAACATCTGTGCCTTGCTCTGTTTTTTTCAGGAACTTAAATATTACGTTTTTAAATGATTTGATTTAATTAAGTTTAACAGAATTAAAAGACCTATGCCATGCTTAAGTTGAAATAGGAACTTAAATACGCTTTTAATGGATACTTTTAAAATAACTTTTTACTAATTTATCTAAGGCCACTTTCATAATGAATAATTTCATAGATTTTTGGTTTGCCTATTCTCCAGTGGACCCCCTGAAAACCACTGAGGTCTCTACTCAAAATATGTATGAATTCTTGTTGTTATTTTAAGGAGTAGCTAACGGACTCTATTCATACAATTTAAACTATTGCTATATCAGGAGTATTCAGCTCTTTGACCCGTTACAGAACATGCTACGTGCGAGTTCAAACCATTGATTTCTCGGATGTTTGGACGTCATAAGGACCCATAAGTTTATCCTGCACACGAATTATGATTCATTTTAAACTAACTCCTCTTGTGATGATTCCATTGTAGCAAGTTGCCCTAGAAATTTAAGCTTCAAGCAGTTTATAATCTTTATAATATCATATTATATTTTTGTTGTACATTCGGCAAATGTACAATAAATAGGACTGACCACTCAAGAGAGAGAGAACCAGGTGAAAAAAAGGAAAAGTTCTGCCTTCAGATAACAACAGCCCAAATAGGACTGACTACCAAGAGGGACAGAGCAATATGAATAAAAAAAGAAAAGGTTTTTCCTTCAGATAACAACAGCCCAAATAGGATTGACTAATTAAGAGAGACAGAACCAGGTGAAAAAAGGAAAGGTTCTACCTTCAGATAACAACAGCCCAAATAGGACTGACTACTGAGGATAGATAGAACCATGTGAAAAAAAAGAAAGGTCTTGCCTTCAGATAACAACAGCCCAAATAGGATTGAATACCCAAGAGAGAGAACCCCAGCCTCCATGCTGACAGATGCCGGATATGACAACTTTTAAGTGATTCTCACTTCACGCAGTATTACCAGGCTATCCTCAAATGCCATGACAGTTTACGGCTTAGCTAGGCCACTCTTGTCGCTGAATCATTCTGCAATTGTGAAAATTGCCATTCATGCTATGATTGCGTTGTATACAAATATATAAACATTTTAACTCAGTACTGATTGTTAACCCACTCATGAAAACAACAACCATGCTGGCTGATTAAATCTATTCGACTAAATAATTCAATTATTAAATTAATTCAATTATCTTATGTAAACATTGGCGATGCGATCTATCAGTAGATCACTTTAGTGAAAGAGAAAACCATACTTTCCTGACCAAAAAAAAACTTGAAAAAGTCACTGCCACATATCTTTAGTTTTAAGAAGTCGAAAAGCTTGCAGTCCATGAAATGCCTTCTGTGGTACATCGTTCCGAGGCAGAAACCTTAAAGGGCATGTAAACCCAAAAATACATGTTTTTCTTATACTATGTAAAAAGTGGCGTAGAAAACGAATTTGAAATTAGTTTTGTCCAATTCGACTTATTTTAGGAGAAAATCGGCATTTTCAACTGAAATTCCATTTCCGGTAAAAACAATAGCGAGAAGTCGTGACGTAAGCGGTGGAACCAAAATATTGCGCAACACATATTCCCCAGTAGAACTGGTGTGGGAGTTCGTGTAAGTAGCGGTAGTTCGGAAGATGTTTTTTCAGAAGATAGCGACTCGAATGCCTTAAGCTTAGTACATGACAGCGCTGGGGATAATCCAGAATCTTCAGGAGAGTCTGGGCCACGTCCTTAACAATATGACCCGCGTAGGGTTCAACGAAGCGATCCGCACGAAGACAGTACAGAACATGTCGACAGCGATGCGACCGTCTCGGAAACTCAGACTGGTATTTAATTTACTTTGTGATTTATTTGTATTTAACATGAAAATGCAATAAATCGAGGGTACAATCTTAAGGAATGCAACAGAATTTTTTTTAACTTGAGCTTCTGAAAGTGTTTTATACAAAATTATCAAAGGTGCGAGTGTGGCACTTGTCAACCAATGCCGACAACTCATGAAAACTCATGAAAACTCAAGTGTTTGTTGTACGGAAATCGGGCAATTGTGGCAAAATGACTTGAAACCCAGATAAGTTGTATCACTGAGCATCCAGGTTTTCAGTCAATTTGCCTCGATTTCTGGGTGCTGGAGACGGCCAAGTACGCGTACAGGCAGCAGCAAAGCACAGATAATCACACCGGAAACGACTAAGCTAAATATTTTCTGTTTTATCTGTTTTGTTACATTCTGAGATCGATTTACTTGAGTTGTTTCTGCCATTGATTTAATAATACAGTACTAGAGCTAGTTGTTTTTCGCTTCTTTCCTGGCAGGAAATTTCGCTAAATTGCCTACAGATAACTTGTTCGTTGGTGTTGGGGATATCTCGGCAAACACTTTAGGGTCGCTGTGCTATCTTGTGCGGTAAACAATATCCTTCATCTCAGAAGCATTTCCATCGATAAACAAGTTGTATCATGTACATTTCCTTGTGTGGCCTTCATAATTATCCAACCCTGTTTGTGTTTGCTTCGATTTGAAATATTGAAAAGATAGTTTTGCAAGCTGAAATCAGGATCTTTTAAGTTGTACTCAAAATGATGAATGTTGTCTTACTGACCTTTGAATGTATTTTCACTGCTGTGAAAACCGTGACACAAATTCTTCTGCTGTTTCTCTGCAGGGTTTCTCAAAGGAAGCACCAAGTGGGGCTGGCTTGGATTTTCTTATAGAACATAAGGGTTGATTATGGGATCCTGTATAGAATTCTTTGTATCGAACCGACAAAATTCCAGATCACGTTATTACACACTGATATCAACGAATTCTCTTTCTTTGATACGTGTTTCGAATTCAGGCAAAGGTTCAGACATGTCAGTGTCTTTTACGGGGTCAGCGCTGGCTCCCGAACAACTGGCTTCCCCATAATATTTCATTAGATGAGAAAAAAGATGTTTTTAGAGAACCAATAAAGCTATTGTTGTTTAATTAACGAAACGTTTTCATGTAAATCGATTTTGTACTTTCTCTGTTGACCTCTAACTTTTGAAGAGCTCAACTTCTTTCTCAGTTCGGTCGGCCACTTCCGAATTCTCGTCGTCTGCCAACTGTATGGGTCGTTTTTATACTTCCAAATAATTTGCTTCTGGTGAGGCCTGAATCGTCGGTACAGCACCAGGAAGAAAAATGACTGCTACAAACAACAGAACGTTCGAACGGCTCGACGAAATTGGCTATTTTCACTTGAACAAATTTCACAAATTGTCGCTTCAAATTTGCGTCATTTGGAAATATTTGCATTGTATGCCCAGTTTTGTTTGAATCAGTACAAAACTGGACGACACAACGCTTCACCATTACGAAAAAAATTGCATGTATTGAAGCAAACTGTAAGTAAAAAAATCATGACGAGACCAGCAAACAACGGCTGTAGAAAAGACTCCTTCATGCCTCACGCGATTATAAAACGAGACTTTGGAGGGTCCACCCGTGACGTCACAGGAAAGATGGCGCCATTCAAGATGGCGAATGTTTCGAATTTGGAAGAGCTTTTACAAAGTGAAAATGGACTTTTGAGAATAAACGAATGGTACCTTTGGTGTACTTGATATATTTACTAAACATCTATGTGAAAAGAAAATGAACGTTTTTTGGGTTTACATGCCCTTTAAGAAGTTTCTTATCAAAGATCATCGCGTTCAAATGCAAATATTTATTGAGCGGCTGTGGGGCGAAGCTTGGCATGGGAATGGAAAATTGGAGAATTTGGCTCGTGCAGGCAGAGAAAGATTTGAATCACAGCGTTAAAATTTGATGAATTTTGTAACCGGAAATGTGTACAACGCCCGAGGTATGCGTTTATTATTCGGCAGAGTTGGATGGTTACCATCATTCTGGGTTTATTCGTGACTTACGTTAGTCCACGCATTTCATCCGACGATTTTAGTATTTTCAATTTGTCACGGCATCAACTTGTTCCAAACTCTTAATCTCCTTAACTCTCCATGTTAAGTAAACAATGAAAAGCACTCAACAGTCGTGTCGCCTCTTGTTATTCATAAAAAGATGAGAGAGGTCACCAGGCGTAACGAAACAAAATCAACACAAGATCCTATGGAAATAGGAACTAAGTATTCTCACATTTCAATAGGACGCTTACCGTGACAATGTAAGGAAAATATACAAAACGTTAAAAAACGCAACTTTCGTACCTTTCTGGCCTCGATGCTTATGGCACCTAGTCTTCCTTTCGCAGACAGGATGCATCGGGCATCGTCAGTCTCGCAGCAGTCCATAACTGTTTGACCATTCTTGTCCACCAGCTTTGTATCTGCGCCCAGATCTAACAACAACTCCAGCATTTCTTTCAAAATGTCTACTTGTTCAGGTCCTGGTACAAAAGTAACGGCTAAATGAAGAGGAGTGTTTCCTTGGGCATTAACGGAATTCACATCACACCCTGCATGTAAAATTAGCTTCATGGTCTCAACACAGGGAAGTTCGCAAACACCTCGCCAATTAGCTATAGTATCTCTAGGAACAGGAGTCTTATGCCATGCAGCCAAGTGCAAAAGTGTATTTCCATCAAGGGTGCAAGGTTCTAAACACAGAAATCTTTGAAGAAGGTCAATCATGTTGCCATTTTTCCATTCCGAGGAGACTTGAACTTTGGTGTACATCACCAAGAGATAAAGAGCATTAAAAAGCAATGTCTCTTGCGCCTCATTTTGGTGCTCTTCTTCCAATTCTCCACTCTTCAACTTTTCGGACAGTTTCGTTTTTATATCGATAAAATTTTCAAAAATGTTCTCGATAGCTTGTGAACTCAAACTGTGACCATTCTGCACCATTTCTGCAATAACATCTGTAAAGCTTTCAAGATCCTTTGTTATTTGAACATTACAATTCAAAGCTATCTCTATCGCTCGTGTCCACAAACCAATACAGAGTTCGTATTTCTTACAATCAGCAAGGACAGCTCCTCTGCAACGTATCGGGTACCGTAGTATTGTATTGTCAGTTCCCAAGATTCTCTCTCTAATCATGAGTCCCTCAATCTGGATAGCATGATCATCACCTTCTAAGAGAGAAAGTTCGTCAAGAGTTTGACTCTCTGTTCTATTTTGATAAGCCTCCACTGGTTCCATTTTCTTTTTAAGCAAAGGACATGACGGGTCCTCATACCTCTCCTCCATTCCTCGCTTCATGAAACTAAACGCTTTTTCAATGTCATAAGCTTTAGAATCATTAGCAATGGTGGCTCCAAGAAGCTCAAGGGCATCAATTCTTTCTTCCTTTGAACATTCAGGTCGGTTGATGAACCGCTCCACCATTTCAATTTTACAATTGTCACTGGCTAAAAGAAGTGGTGTTAAACGGTCAAGATTTCGTGTTTGTTTTGCTCCTAAAGCAAGCAACTCACAAGCTAATTGAACACGACCTCCATCCGAAGCATAATGAAGACACGAGTCTCCCTTGTAGTCTTGTAGATTTATGTTTGCGCCGTGCTTGACAAGATAGGAAGCAATATTCGGGTGGCCTTTGTAACATGTTATCATCAGAGGAGTGCTATTGAAATTAGTGGGTGCATTAACATCGGCCCCGTTCTCAACCAAACAGCGCACAATATCAAGGTGTCCACAGAAGGCAGCAGCTCTCAACGGAGTCGAACCTATCGATGTTCTGCTGTCGACTTCGGCGCTTTGTTCGATCAAGAGTCTCACAACATCAAAATGACCTTTAGCAGCAGCAATCCACAAAGCTGTACAATCCTCTACAACTCTTCCTTCAACAGTCTTAATCGTTCCACGGGCCTTGATGTTTGCTTCATAACGTAAAAGAACCTTCACAAAATCCAGTTTTCCATCTCGAGCAGCGATGATGAGAGGAGTGGCAAGGTCGTCGCCATCTTTGATTTTTGTTTCCAGAGCGGCTTTTATTGATTCAGCGTTCAAATACTTCACCAAATCAAGCAGATCAGAACTTTCGTCCTGATCAGCTTGAATGATCTCGGATGCTTTGTTACCCATTTCAAATAATACAAGTACAAAACCTCTCAATTCTGCTACGTTCAACTTGAACTGTGTGAGCAAAACAACAAACACATTGACAATTTTAAGGTCAGAACTTTACATAAGCAGGCTCATTATTTTCAGCTGTCACGGTTGGGAAACAGTTCATCTTACCGATGTTTGGTTCAGTTTATATGTTGTAGAAAAAGAAATACGAGTTGCCTCATCTCAAAAAAGGTTTCTAGATTCAAATCATGTTCATAAAACTTTTTATTTTCTGTCTGAAGAAACACTCCGTTGCGTTACATTGTCATTCGTAATGTGCAGGAATTACACCTCGTGATCACAATCTTTCCATTGGAACCAAACATTCTTCCTTTTCGAGAGAAGGTGGAGTGTGACACGTATTTCTTTAGTAAGGGAGGGGAGGGAGTGGGCCCAAATGATCTGAAGAAATTAATAAGATATAATTTCGCCCGTATACGGCCCAGGGTTATAAAGCCACGATATAGCTTTTGCTATTTTCCTGAAGACTTAGAGACAGTTCTTTCCAGTCTGTAGATTATAATCTCTTTATGATCCTCGAAACCACTTACACTTAATCACGCCATTACACTCAACGGCTTCAAGCCTACAAAATCATCTTATGATGATAGAAAGAGACGGAACTATGAGCTTGAGAGTAGCGGCCCGTAAACCTGTGTAACCGGTCAGCTCTGAAAGTCCGTGGGCTTTGATGTCTGTTTTATAACTTAGAAGAATCTTTATAGAATTCAGGTGTCTACTACAAGCGGCGACGATCAGAGGAGTAATAATTTCGTTGCTCTCAAGGGTCTTCGTTCCGAGAATAGTTTTCCTTTTGTCGGTGTTCAGCCGCTTTAAAAGATCTTATACAAGCTGGGTCAGTTCAATTCAGGTTTTCCAATATGAATCATGAACCTCTCTGTTCTGGATGAATACCATAAAGATGAGGCGATTGTTGTATCATGCAGTTCTGCTTGCGGATAAATTTACATCTTCTCCACTTAAGATACTTGAGTCAGACGGATTTGAAAGCCATTTTTATATATCTCCGGTTGTAAAAGAAACAAAGAGCAAATTAAACCAAACACGGGGAGGAAAGTTAAATGAAATTACTTGATTCATAAGTACCTCTGTAAGGAACTACAATGACGTGAAGTTTTTCGAAATACTGAAGTCTAACTATGATATGGACTCCGGGATGTGGAACTCAGTGTAAGAAACAAATAGGACAATTCAAGAATAACAAACTTTCATCTAATTGTCTCAGTGTTAAAAGCAAAAAAATTCAGAAGCAGAGGCTGATACGGAGTGTAGATTGGCTTTAAAGAGTGTTCAACTTTTCGTCTGGCCATACCCGTCATGCAAGTACAAAGAGAAGTTCTTACCGGAGAGGACAAAAGTTTGTCAGGTCAATCACCCTTTACCGAAAAAGGAAATCCATTGAACTGAACAAAAATGTGAAGCATTGACGTTCTGTTCACTAGGTATTGAGTTTCAAATCTTGCCCCAATCCTTCAGAGTTAACCACCCGAGTGCCCCTGTCCACAGGACGGTTATTGAACTGTTCACCCGTTCCTCACGTTGTAACCCAGTAACTACTGGACTTGTAATGACGTTGTAACCAGTAAATTAATGCATTGTAATCGGGATAGACCTATTGACAAATCTAGACCTGGGGGAGGGGTGAATGAGTAACTAAATTGCCCATAAGAGACGCCATATTGGATTTTGATGGGAATGTTTTTAGGGCCGGGTAAGAGGAAAGGATTTTCCTCCTTTAAAGTGGTAGACAGATCAAATAAAACCCGGAAATCCACCGTCCAACTTCCTTCTACTCTGCCTCTGGAAAAAGAGCAACATCGTAGTGTGGAAGATGTGGAACAAGGTGAAGAAGAGGAAGATCCGTGCGCTTTGTGTGATGGTGACCCGCCAGATTCCGACGATGATGTGGTGCCCACTTCCTCCACCAGCTCCTACAAAATGCGCAAGGAAAGGCTCCACAAAAACTGGGAATCCTTGTGATCCACATTGCTGAAGTTCTCTGTTGAAATGGAAGGTTTCGTGCCCCATCAATGTAATTGTGGTAAAACGGTGGAAAGTCGATGCAGGGATTGTAGCTTTACGGCATACTTCTGCCTTGATTGCTGTAATCACCTGCATCAGACCAAACATCATTTTCATCACCCAGAAATAATACAGGTATGCATGACCTTTATAATTATCAATTTTGTTTTTTGCCCAGAAGAGTAACCCGGGTTTAAGAAATTTATTAAGCTTGTCTTTTTTTTATACTGAACTTTTCAGGACGGTGTTTGGAAATTGCACACTGTTCCTGACAGGACATTGAGTAATCCCTATCATTCTTGCTCATTTTCCTACACAAGGGAAATAACGGTTATAGATGAAAGAGGTAAAGCTATCCCTAAAGACCAAACCATGATTGTTGTTCATGTTAATGTAGTCCTGGTATTCACTTTTTGCAGTTATTTAATATATTGTAAACATTTATATTGTTTTGGTGAGCTTAATTCTAAGGTTATTAAAATATCGGTATAAAGTCAGCAATGTTCTTCCTTGTTGAATATTTTTTTCTGAAGGTGGTCAGCATCTATTGAAGATTCTCTGTTGCACTTGTTTTAGTGTGGCAGAGAGTTTTCTGTTTCAAGGTTTGTGGCCTGCTACGCCAGTGGAACCAACCTTGGCATTCACCACAAGTCTGATGGAATTTACCCTGGCACTTGTGATGGAATGCCAAGTTTCCATTTTTGATCTTGTGAAGGCCTCAGACTTCTACTCCCACCCTCTCATAAAGGTTCGTTATAGGTTTAGCTGTAAACGACTCCATCATGTGATAGTTATCAGGGTCGGCCAGGGTTTTTGGGTATATGGTATTAAGGGGCTTTTTTAATTCGGGTATATGGTATATTTCAGCTGAAAGATGGGTATACTACTAATTTCGGGTATATAGTAGACTATATAACGCTTTGATTAATTTTAGGTATATTGGGAGAAATCTTGGGTGTTTTGGGGTATTTTGGCAGATCTTTTTTGGGTATACTGGTATACCACTGTCCCCCGCTGGCCGACCCTGAATTATTGAGGGCAAAACCAAATAAACCATCACACAAATAATATAGAAATCATGAGATCATAATATATTATTGCTTTAGTATAAATCTTCATGACCTAGCCAAAACTTTATCATGATCTCCTTCATAGATACTGAAACTAAACAAATGAAAATACAGTTGAAGCTCTCATACATGTACACCCTCGGGACACGTTAAAAGTGTCTGTAACTGGAGCTGGCCACCTTACAAGAACTGTTCTCATAAGCGGCCACCACCAGAGGTGTAGCCTAGATGTCCGCTTATGAGAACTTTCCCAGCTAACAAATATTTGGAAGACAAAAAATACCACCAAATGAAATATTGCAAACTACACAATGTTATGATAATGGTGAGTGTACAGTACTGTATACTGCAGAATAGAATCCAGTTCCTTCTGCAAGTTCTAAAGTTCTAGACTCAAACTGATTACTACTCACTATCTATCACAGAATAGATAGTGGGTAGGGCAGCCAATCAGAGAATAGCATTCGTGATAGATTTACAATAGAACAGATGTAGCAAATTGTTATATTTGTTATTTATTGTTTTAATTGCAGAAAAGGAAGATATATGACCAATTTATTGACAGCTTTGAGGAATTCAGGTGGCTTAACAATTAATGTTTGTGAATTTAGAACTTCCAGCAAACAGTTATCTTGCAACATCCCAGTGTTATGTGTATAAGACCTTTAGAAGTGTTTTAATGAGTAACTTAGATTGTAGTTAAATGTTTTGGATCAACTTTATCCTTAGTTTAAATTTTATTATCCTTTGTTTCTATGTATGGTAATTTATGGTGATATATGCAGATAACCAGTTTAAAACAAAGAGAACTGAATGAAGTGTTATAAATTTGACACAAAGCATCAACTGATACCTCGGTAGATGGTAATGAAGACCATAGAAATTTGGTCAAGTTAAAAGTTAGAAATACCTTGTGATCAACACAGTTTAGGTTGTAAAACCATGCAAAGTCTCTTGAGGTAAGCTCCTGTATTCAGTGCATTTGGTGACACCTGGTGTACTTCAATTTTTTTTTTTAGAATCTAATTCCTTCTGCAAGTTCTAAACTTCCAGACTCAAACTGATTTGCAGAGTTTTTATTTAAGTGGTTATGTTAAAAAATTATTTAATACAGAGATAATTCTTGTTACTTTGTTGTGTGAAAAGGAATAAAAACAACCAATATCCCTTTTGATTGAGTTTTACATATAATTAAAAGTATTTTCCAGAAAATATAAGACTACAAGTGAAAGAAGAAATTACTCAAATATCTGATTTAATTCTTAGGCCACGATAGTGCAACAAATAATTATCTATTGTCATTAATGCTGGTTCAAAAAATACCATATGGTTTGGTAATTTGAACTCGATAGATGCTTTTATTAGTTTAAAATGCTTATTAGTGTAAACACTGTGCACATTAAAGGTATGTCTCTTTACAACAGGTATCATGTAAAGGCTCTCCAGTGTTTTACTGAAAATGAGGTTTGCCACTCAGGTGTCCAGTTTGTCCTGCTTGTCCCAAGGTAAAACTTTGAAAACCTCTGCTGCCATTTTCAAAGAACTAAATTCAGATTAATTAGAGTAGTTTTCAATATAGAGATTAAATGTTATGTTGTGGTGCATTTTTAGTTCTCTGTTCATTTGGTTTGTAATATATATTCAGTCCAACAATTCCAGTAGTTTGCAGATGCACAAAATTTAAAGGCTAACACTCTTGCAAATATGCTATATTATCAGATGTTTAGGTGAAGTGCTTCCACACACATATATAGTTGCTGTTTGTTTCATATATATATAATTATTACCCACTATCAATTTTATTAGTGTTCACAAAAAAGGACAAATAACAATTTATAAATAACAAAGACCTGTTTAGATAATTTATGACCTTGTTATGCAGGTTGTATAATTACAACACCTTAAATCCTTTTGTCTACAAAATGTAATGTTATACTTTACAAATTTATTGTCCAATAATTGTCAACAGGAAAATGGTAGAATATTCTTGTCTCTGGATGCCTGTTTTGGGCTGCCTAGAAAAAAGTCTTTTGGTGGAAGTTATCGACCCCCACTCAGTGAAAACATGTTTTTTCACAATCAAGAAAATGTGGATAACTTCATGGCTGCCTATCCTTCAAGTAGAAATGAACCTAACAAGGTGTGTCTTTTTTAATCTCTGCATTAAATTGTCTCTTCTTTTTCTTATTTCTGTGAATTATTCATTACATTTTAAAATAATGTTTGTTGTGGCTATTGACTGATCTTATTATTAATGGATGAATAATTTGATCAATAAAATTAATCATTAAAAATTGATCATTTTTTTTTACAGCACCTTCATTGTGTTATTGCCATTACTGTTTTTTTTTTCATCTTCCTGTAATTATAGTAGCTGTCAAAATGTCCAGGAAGTCAATGTACTCGATTTCTGGAATGCAGGCGAAGAGTTTGAAAGTGATGAAGATGATGACAATGATAGTGATGTTGAAGTGTGACTATTTATATTAAGTATTCGGACAAGGATTACTGACTATTTGTAATAAGTACCGTAGTTTTGACAAGTCTGTATATGATCTAAGGCTAGACAACATTCTCATTTCTGGAGCATTAAACAAATGTTCCTATGTACTGTTTTTGTCTTGGTTCACTGATAACATTTACAGAATTCGACTTGAAATCGTGGGAAATATGATGCTTGAGAAAGTAATACCTAACAACGCAGTGCAACTATAATTTAGTACCAACGTAAAATCATCGACAAATTGCGTACTCTATGATTGGTCACAAGTTGTAGCGCGCACAATTTCTTTAACATTATATAAAAGAAATAAAAACTTGTCCTCCTGTATTGTTGTGTTGTATAAGTACTTGGGAATTTTTAAGAACACTCCATGCATTTTTATCATGTTCCCAAGCTGACTTAATTCCTGCTTGCTTAGCTTAACAATGCACTCGTATGGGGATATAATGTCTTTCTTTGAAGTCCAATGTGCAGCAAAAATGACTTTAATCAATCATGTGACAAATATTAACAACGTTTTTCGGATAACGAGTCAAAGAGTGAGAATTTTTTAGCTAATATTTGTGAATAAGACACTGCAAGCAGCGTTAGGCCCTGTTTATATGAAGGAGAGTTGTCCCTGGTAGGAGGGTTACCCTCCATACCAAACCATCTTTACAGAGCGTTTATATGAAAAGAGTTGTTCTTACTGACCGAGTCAAAGTCGATCTTGCATAATTACTTCGAGCTCGTTTAAATATTCAAATCCTCATTTCTCCTTCCTTTAAGTTCCTTTCGTTTACTCCGCTACTGTTACCTTTGCTGAGTTAAATTTTATGTTAACAATATAAATTTGCCCTTGAAAACCTATATTCTAGCAATTATGTTAAACTCGGCACGCGAGAAGTTGTCTCGGGAAGGCTTCCCGATGACATGCCTCGTTTTCAATCAAATCGATACTGAAGGTTGGTACCAAGAAAAAATATGTTCGTACCCGCTCGTCTTTGAAATGGCCAATTTCTCGAACTTCTCGATTTCTCAAACCAAGTTTCCTCAAGGGACTGAAAAACGGGGTGAATTTTGTAAATTTAACATAATAGGCGCTATATCCTATACCCGGCATATCAGCTCTTCACCCCGATTTTACTGTATTTCAAAGGGAAACTAAAAAATGGGGTGAATTTTGTAAATTTAACATATTAAGCGCTTTGTCCTATACCCGGCATATCAACTCTTCACCCCGATTTTACTGTATTTGAAAGGGAAACTAAGAAATGGGGTGAATTTTGTAAATTTAACATATTAAGCACTTTATCCTATACCCGGCATATCAACTCTTCACCCCGATTTTACCGTATTTCAAAGAGAAACTAAAAAATGGGGTGAATTTGTGAATTTAACATACTAAGCGCTATATCCTATACCCGGAATATCAACTCTTCACCCCGCTTTTACTGTATTTCAAAGGAGAAACTAAAAAATGGGGTGAATTTTGTGAATTTAACATACTAAGCGCTATGTCCTATACCCGGAATATCAACTCTTCACCCCGATTTTACTGTATTTCAAAGAGAAACTAAAAAATGGGGTGAATTTTGTGAATTTAACATACTAAGCGCTATATCCTATACCCGGAATATCAACTCTTCACCCCGCTTTTACTGTATTTCAAAGAGAAACTAAAAAATGGGGTGAATTTTGTGAATTTAACATACTAAGCGCTATGTCCTATACCTGGCTAACAAACTATTCACCTTGATTTTACTGTATTTCAAAAAGAAACGAAAAAATGGGGTGAATTTTGTGAATTAAACATACTAAGCGCTATGTCCTATACCCGGCATATCAGCTCTTCACCCCGATTTTACTGTATTTCAGAAAGAAACTAAAAAATGGGGTGAATTTTGTAAATTTAACATACTAAGCGCTATATCCTATACCCGGCATATCAACTCTTCACCCCGATTTTACTGTATTTCAAAAAGAAACCAAAAAATGGGGTGAATTTTGTAAATTTAACATATTAAGCGCTATGTCCTATACCCGGCATATCAACTCTTCACCCCGATTTTACTGTATTTCAAAAAGAAACCAAAAAATGGGGTGAATTTTGTAAATTTAACATATTAAGCGCTATGTCCTATACCCGGCATATCAACTCTTCACCCCGATTTTACTGTATTTCAAAAAGAAACTAAAAAATGGGGTGAATTTTGTAAATTTAACATACTAAGCGCTTTGTCCTATACCCGGAATATCAACTCTTCACCCCGCTTTTACTGTATTTCAAAGGAGAAACTAAAAAATGGGGTGAATTTTGTGAATTTAACATACTAAGCGCTATGTCCTATACCCGGAATATCAACTCTTCACCCCGATTTTACTGTATTTCAAAGAGAAACTAAAAAATGGGATGAATTTTGTGAATTTAACATACTAAGCGCTATGTCCTATACCCGGCATACCAACTCTTCACCCCGATTTTACTGTATTTCAAAAAGAAACTAAAAAATGGGGTGAATTTTGTAAATTTAACATACTAAGCGCTATGTTCTATACCTGGCTAACCAACTATTCACCTCGATTTTACTGTATTTCAAAAAGAAACTAAAAAATGGGGTGGATTTTGTGAATTTAACATACTAAGCGCTATGTCCTATACCTGGCTAACCAACTATTCACCTCGATTTTACTGTATTTCAAAAAGATACTAAAAAATGGGGTGAATTTTGTGAATTTAACACACTAAGCGCTATATCGTATATCCGGCATATCAACTCTTCGCCCCGATTTTACTCTATTTCAAAAAGAGGCTGAAAAATGGGGTAGACACAAAAACAGACTGAAAAATGGGGTGAATTTAGTGAATTCAAGGGCTTTCCAGCACTGTCTGCAATTTTCAAGGACTTTTAAGGTCGTGAATTTTTTTTATGACACTCAAGGATTTTCAAGGACTTTCAAGGTGAGTGCGAACCCTGTCACTATTGTATAGAGACGCATGGGGGCGTGGTGGACAAATTGTCACGGTATGCGCTGGACCAAAAAATATACCTTATGCCGGGTTAGCATGCACTGGGCCCAAAAAATTGCTCTTGTAAGGGCACTGCGTTATGTTCTTGGGCAAGACACTTAACCTTTACTATGCCTCTCTTCAGTCGGGTGATGATACATGGGAACCGGTGTATTAACTGCTGGGGGAGGGGGAGGGGGTGACCCTGAAATGGACTAGCATCCAGGGGAGAGTCGAAAACACTGGTCGTACTGTTAAGTATCTTCTGGAGACGTAGCATTGGAACATACATTGTCTTATGTACATCATACGCTAAAACGCATCAATAAGTTCATTTTAATATATCTCGGCTATCCTATTTATTGATATGTACAGTGATTTATTAGAGTGTGTAGTAGCAAGTGACAGTGGAGGATCCTTCGTTCCTATCCTAATCATGATTTTGTATTTAAAATAGAATATAAGTCAGCAAGATGTAACAGATTAGTATCGACTAAGAGAACACAGAATCATG
This sequence comes from Pocillopora damicornis, assembly GCF_964200805.1. Classification (NCBI taxonomy): domain Eukaryota; kingdom Metazoa; phylum Cnidaria; class Anthozoa; order Scleractinia; family Pocilloporidae; genus Pocillopora; species Pocillopora damicornis. The sequence goes on from NC_142676.1 coordinate 24,462,820, forward strand.
AGAAAAGGAAACGATAAACAGACTTATGAATTACAACTTTGGTTATCTCATTCCATGCAAACTGCATTTTTTCTTTACAATAGGGAATTTACGCAACCACAACAGCGTTGGCAAGGAGAACATCGCTTAAGAGAAGGGGAGGAAGAACACTGCAGGGCAAAGACCTGCACATGTGTTTTGCAATCTGCTAAACTGTACAAAGAAACAACACGAATAACCTCAAATAAAGCTTTATGTCTTTGTCAGCACCATTCTATGAATGTAAATAGTTTCAAGAGTCTCAATGAAATTTCCAGAAGGAAAGGTTAGCCTCCCACGTTGCATTTTCGTTGTCGTCCTCTGTGTGGTTGCGTAACTTTACAGTGAACCGTTACATACACCTTATTGGATGGTTTAACATATAATACGCGCGGGTATTTTGCGAGTTGCGTAGCAAAACGAGCTAAATGTCCGGACGTATTACATGTTAAACCATCCAATAAGGGATTTATTATTTCATTATTGCGCTATTTTCTAGCATTTTGGCACCTAGTTTTTGAAATACAACCTCCATCGCCTGAGAATCTTATCGATCTTATGAAGCGTGCGCGAATGACGAAAACAACACAAACAAAAAGAATTAAATGTCCTCGCAAGTTTCCTTCTGTTGAGTTAAAAAAATGCGTTCCCGTCGAAAGGTCGTCGCTTAAAAGTCAAGCGTAAAGGACGTAAACAAGTCAATTTTGCTCCCTTTTGTCCAACCATTTTGTTGCTCTACGCTTTCCGTCCGTATTTGCTCTGTTCTAAAACAGTCAAACCGGGGCATTACAGGCTCATGATTTGCGCGTTCTCATGTCCAAATATGGTAAAATGGCGCAATAGTGGAATCATAATGTTTTCACTTTCTACTTCGTAACTGTCTCTCCCTGGACATTATTGTCCCGGGAGAGACAAACTTGTCGGGATGAAGGGCATCCTTTAAACCCTGCGTCTCCGAAAGGTTTTGTTTCGGCCGGGCAGTTTGCAGAGCTTCTCGTCGCGGTTGGATGTAAGCAGTCGGCCAGGCGACAAAACTCCCTTCTTCTACTTCCCCAGAATGGGTGGGATATTCTTGCCATGGCTCCACTTTTCCCTTTGACAAGATATCCTGTATCATCACTGCGGCCCATCCGGTTTTCAGTGCCAGGTCGTGTACCATGGCTTGAGCAGTTACAACACCCCGACAAACGAGTTTGTTGGAGTTGTCAAACAGCTCAACTTCATTACCTAAACCAGACAAAGAAGTATAAATTGAATTGACTGAATTGCTCAAATAAAATGCTAAGTATAGTGACTAAAAGACAGCAGTTTCCTATTGGTGTCACTATGATTGTCCAGTCAGATTAAAAGCCGGAAAAATCAAGTTCAAAAATATAAATATATAATTAAAAACAAACACACAGGAACACTGTGAAAATCTGTAATGCTGGAGGATTACGGACCGCTAATTAACCAATCAGAGCACGTGTACTATCGCAGCCATATAATAATGTGTTGTATTGTATTGAGGTGATTGTAACCCACAAATTATTGGATTGTAATGAGATGATTGTAACCCACAAATTATTGGATTGTATTGAGGTGATTGTAACCCACAAATTATTGGATTGTAATGAGATGATAATGTAATACAAAAATTAATTTAGATTGTATTGCAATTATCGTAACCCAGGTCCATGGTCCACTGTTGTGGACCCAGTCCATGTACCACCTTGTCAGGGACTGTGACAGCAGTTTCCTATTGGTGTCACTATGATTGTCCAGTCAGATTAAAAGCCAGAAAAATCAAGTTCAAAAATATAAATATATAATTAAAAACAAACACACAGGAACACTGTGAAAATCTGTAATTACCGGAGGATTACGGACCGCTAATTAACCAATCAGAGCACGTGTACTATCGCAGCCATATAATAATGTGTTGTATTGTATTGAGGTGATTGTAACCCACAAATTATTGGATTGTAATGAGATGATTGTAACCCACAAATTATTGGATTGTATTGAGGTGATTGTAACCCACAAATTATTGGATTGTATTGAGATGATAATGTAATACAAAAATTAATTTAGATTGTATTGCAATTATCGTAACCCAGGTCCATGGTCCACTGTTGTGGACCCAGTCCATGTACCACCTTGTCAGGGACTGTGAAGGTTCATGGACCATATCACTGATGGGCATGATCCCATTGGACTACTCTGGCCTGATAGGCTACTTTGAGCCTGATTTTCTTTTAACACACTGCGATTCCTGCAGTTTATACGTATAAGATGCTTGCATTCAGACTGGATTCCTTATCAGTATTGGCAAGTGTTTCTTAAAGCTAATGTTTTCTACAATGAATCCAAGTGAACAGCACTTTGTCTTTTGCATCCCAAAAGCTATATTATAACTATACTCTTTCCATCTTATCGTACTTGCCATGGAATCATTATTGTTTGAAAAGTAATAAGTGAAAAACTTTAGGAAATACTAAGACTTCAATTGCCAGCAAAATCCTTAAAATACATAAGGTATAGAAGGAAGCATATATAATGGTTGGATTGCAATGAGATGACTGTAACCCACAAACCATTGAATTGTACTGAGATGATCCACAAATTATTGGATTGTAATAAAATGATTGTAATCCACAAATTATTGAATTGTAATGAGATGATTGTAATCCAAAAATTATTTACGTAATAACCATGTGCACCATGCGCAATGGCTTTACTGTAAAATTCCAGACTGAGGGATGAAATGTTTGCTTTATGGACTGAGCCTCTGGGTACAGTCCATAAAGCAAAAATTCAGCCCGAAGTCTGTTAAGTTATTTATTATATGCCTTCACATAGGCAAAGCAAGCGGAATAGAGAGAACATCTACATTGCCTATCATTTACGTCACAATTTCATCAGGGTAATAAACTTATGAAGAAAATCTTCTTCAGAACTCATATTTAAAGAAGAGATACATGTTTTGTTCAATGTTCAATTTTGTCTTTTTTCAACGAAGTTTCTTTCAGGGAAAGTCACTAAGTTCACTATGTTTTGTGGGGGGAAAAATCTGTAATGCCCATAAGCAATTACCGGGGGATTCTGGACCCCTAATTAACCAATCAGAGTGCACGTACTATCGCAGCCATATAATAATGGATTGTAATGAGATGATTGTAACCCACAAATTATTGCATTGTAAGGAAATAATTGTAATCCACACATTTTTGGATTGTTATGAGATAATAGCATTCACAAATGATTGAATTTAAATTAGATAATTGTAATCCACAAATTATTGGATGGTGATGAGATGATTGTAACCCATAAATTATTGGATTGTAATGCAAATATTGTAATCCACAAATAGTTGGATTGTAATGAGATGAATGTAATCCACATTTTGGTTTTGTCCTCGGGTACCGGTACACAAGAGCCGATACAAAAGACCAAAAAATACATAACAGCTAACCAATGACTCCTAAACAAAGAAAATACAATGGTTATTCCTTCACGCACCGGTACAGCACCGGTGCACGAGGACAACTAGACAGTTCATCAGTTATCTGGAATGCGATGGATCGTTGTGGGACTATATATTAATACACATAAACATGCTAAATGTGACTTTATTTGTAGATTGGAATTTTTATTTTCAGTTCTTTAAATGACAATAATCTTAAATATAAAATAACTGTCATGATATTCATTGTAACTGATGGCGAGATGACTGTTAAGCCGCACATGCATGAATCACTATTGTGAATACTGGTACTTGTAGCCCGCAAATAAATGGCTCCATTAATTTAAATGAGATGCACGATTACTGGTTTATAAAATATTGTGATGGTTTGCTTACCTATCGACCCGTGAATTTTTGAGAGGTAAATAAAGGCTTAGAAATATTTATAACTTATCGATCATATCCGATCATCAAATCATCAGACAAGTGCCTCGAACATTAAACAAAGTAGAATACCTTTTATTATTAGTGATACTCACCTTGAAAATGATCGATAAACCAAATTTACGACCAGAAAGGTGTCGGCTAATTGCACAGATAAAGCGTGTGAGCTTGCAAATAAAGGGAAAATATATCTCTTCTGAATCGATCGATCCGAATTAGCGCGCCAGTGATACGTAGATTACACACGACACTTTAGCTACTCATTCACCCCTCCCCCAGGTCTAGATTTGTCAATAGGTCTATCCCGATTACAATGCATTAATTTACTGGTTACAACGTCATTACAAGTCCAGTAGTTACTGGGTTACAACGTAAGGAACGGGTGAACTGTTGCAGGTCCCTCTGAAAGCCGCTGACCACCAGTAGCCATTTTAATTCAATTGATTACTCATCAAACTTTACTCACAGAGCATGGCTCACAGGTTTTGTTCTGTGTTGCGAACGATCAGCAGAGATCCCCGAATATTTGTCCACCGTCAAAAGCTTCATTTCAGTCCTGTATTATTATCACGAAGCATGGTAAGCTATGTATTTTGAGCAGTCATCGCGTTCGTGCAAAACTAGAGAAATATTCTCCTACAAATTACGCGCGCTCCTTCTGAAGTTATATTTGAAACGAGTGGCTTTACATTTGAGGAGATAGTTTAGCTGTAAATCAAAGAAAACGCCTCATTTGATTTAGTTTTTCTTTCTTTCTGTCTCCTGTTCATTTGAAAATATGTCGTTTTCTAATGAGGAGTTTCCTCTTCGTCACTCCCCGGAGTGTTAGAGTTAATATATATTTAATGAAAATACTTTATATATTTGTGGCCAACAGGCTTCAAGAATTGAGACTGACAGTTTTGGAGAAATAGAAGTTCCAGCTGATAAATACTACGGAGCGCAGACAGCGAGATCAAAACTGAATTTTCCTATTGGTGATGAAACTGAACATATGCCAGTATGTTGATCTGATCGTACCTCTCTTATAAATGACATCTCGTTCTAGAGTATATTGTATAAATTACTTTAGACCAATGAACTTTGCCAGTGTATACCTTTTACTAACCTAGTTCGAGGTCTGTATTATAAAGTACAGACAAAATTTTGTTCTGCTTATATTTGTGGCCCAAGCGCAAATCAGGTCATAAAATTAAGCAGAAAAACCAAGGTTCTCTAATTTACATTACGGACCAGAAAACGCGGTTAGTAAGATATTTATTATCTCTACGTTTAAGAAGAGGGGAAGTTTTCAATTGAAACAAACTTTTGAATTTAGCGGGTTTTGCAGTAAAATGTGACCTGCAAAATTGACCAAACATTGCCCATGTACTAACTGAAAGATCTCATAATGAATTCTCGCTTCTCCAATGTTAGTAAAAGTATTACTTTAAGAAATTGTCTGTCTAGGAACACTTTTCATCATTTAACAAGAATGATTCAGAGAGAATGTATTAAAAAAAGGTAGGTAATATTTTTTAACCATGAGCTATTACAACTGGGCATCATTCAACAAAATGTAATAATGGGAAATCATTTGGTTACTGGTAATTCTCAGTGTATTGTTGTTTTTGTCTTTTTTCTGATAGGCTCCAGTGATTCGTGCATTTGGTTTCTTGAAGAAGGCAGCTGCAGAGGTCAATAAGGAGTTTGGTTTGGATGCAAGTGTAGCTGATAACATCATGAAAGCAGCAGATGAGGTACAAAACACTGGATTAACCCTTCAACCCCTAAGAGGGACTAACATCTAATTTCTCCTTACAATGTCACACTTGAATTACACATTAAGGTGACGAGAATAAAAGAAATGATCACCAAGTAAAGAAGTTCCCAATTATTAACAATTTTTCCTTGTCAGTACCTCAGGAAATGTATATAGAGATTAGTATGGAGAATATATATATTGATGTTGGAGAATATATGTATTGATGGTTAATATGGTCGTGGAATCTAAATAATATTGAAAAGGTGAAAACTTCATTCAGTACCCCCTGGGTTTGGGTCTTGGGTGGATAATAGGGTTGAATTCTTGAGCAAGACACGTAGCTGTCGCAGTGCCTCTTTTCATCCAGGAATTTAAAACCAGCATCTGTCACCTGTCAGGGGAACTTGGTGAATTGCTGGGAAATAATCTGCTGTAAACTAGGATCCCTCTGATGGGAAGAAAAATGCCTCTGGTTGTATTACTTTTGGATGATATTACAGACAAATTGAGATATGCTCAAGCAGTGTGGCTATCTTATGTTACTCACTCCAACAAAGCTGCAAATTTGTGGAGTTATAATTGATAAATATTAAAGGTATTAATTGGAGCATCTTTGATTCCAGGTGATATCTGGGAAGCTGAAGGACCATTTTCCCTTAGTTGTTTGGCAGACAGGTTCTGGGACACAGTCCAACATGAATGTTAATGAAGTGATCAGTAATCGTGCCATTGAGCTGATGGGTGGCGAGATGGGATCAAAAAAACCTGTCCATCCTAATGATCATGTCAACAAAAGCCAGGTCAGAGGCTTATTTTAGTTTGCTTAATATTAGGGTGGGGAGAAGGAGAGAATCCTCATATAGAATGATGTCAAAGTGCAAAGTTTTTACAAATCATGAGGGGCTACACATCTTTCTCAATGATGTGATTCATCTGGTGGCTTACCCTTCAGAATGTTCCCATGATTTCAATTAACTTTGCAATGGGAGGGGGGAGGGAGAGAGAGAGAGAGAGAGAGAGAGAGAGATATTCATCTGGTGGCTTACCCTTCAGAATGTTCCCATGATTTCAATTAACTTTGCAATGGGAGGGGGGAGGGGGGGAGGGGGGGGAGGAGAGAAGAGAGAAAGGCAGGGATCCAGGTGGCCTTATGATCGTTGACTGTGTTGTGTCTCCATATTTTTTTCATGATCACTGTAACCAATAAAAATAGCTCCTCTATGTTTTAATAACAATATTTTTCTCTCTGATTACAGAGCTCTAATGACACATTTCCAACGGCAATGCATATAGCAGCAGCAATGGAGGTGCATGAACGTCTCTTACCAGGACTAAGAAAGCTTCATGGTGCACTTCAGGCTAAGAGCACAGATTTTAAGGATCTTGTTAAGATTGGTAGAACACATACACAGGTGAATTGTCTGATCATGTGTCTTAACAGACCGCAATTGTGTCACATGCTAATTACCTTTTACAGCTCAGTGGAAATCCTCATGCTTTCTCTTCCTTTGTTTTCCTCTGTTAACCCCCTTCACTCCCAAGATCTGATTATCAATTCTCCCCTCTAGCTGCTACACATTTCTCTGTAAACTATTTACAAGAATTTGGTGTAAGATCAAAGCAATGAATTCTACCTGATAAGTTTGAGGATCCTCATAACTTGTTTTCTGAAAAATTTACAGATATTGGAGGAAGAAGCTACGTGTTAATCACTTTTAAAAATCATGAACATTATCAACTTCTCATGGAAAGAATCCCAATGAAATTTCTCCCATAGCCCTGGTCAATATACAGTGAGTTGCATAGCATATGAACAATGTGTTGATTATCAGTGGAGGATTTGATTAATCATCACCTTTTACATGTTTTCATTTTTACAGGATGCCACGCCCATAACTTTAGGCCAAGAATTCAGTGGTTATGTTAAACAGATAGAGTATGGTATTTCAAGGGTGGAGGGCACCCTTACAAGAGTATATGAGCTGGCTATTGGTGGAACGGCTGTGGGCACAGGACTGAACACAAGAATAGGATTTGCTGAAAAGATGTCAGCTAAGATTGCAGAGTACACTAAGCTACCATTCACAAGGTGTGAATTAGACAGTTGATTTGGAATAAATATATTACTCTAAGTACTGTTTTGTATATGTAATCACATGAGGCCAAGTACTATTAAGGATTAATTGCACGAGAGTTTTCAAAATTTTCCAAAATTGCCCGAGTCGCGAAGCGACGAGGGCAATTTGGAAAATTTTGAAAACTCAAGTGCAATTAATCCTTAATAGTACGAGGTCTCATGGGATTACTTGTTTATCAATAAAGGGCAAAATTTATACAAAGGAAAATCACGCGCGCAGTCTATTTTTATCTGGGAAGCAACGGATTAGCAATGCAACGGATTAGCCAATCATTAACAGGTAATCATGCCCTCTCTTGATTACTAAAAATCCCTCGATTAAGAAAGAATGCCCTCTCTCTCAACCAATCAGCGCTCAGTAATTTTGCTCTTTATTGATAAATGATATAATCAAAATGTTTAGGATTGTTAATTTGTAAGTTATGAAAAGCAGTTACTATTTGGCATGTAGCTTCATGTAGTTATGAATTTTTTTATTTATTTTATTGCTTTGCACCTTATTTTTAAGAGATGATGTAATTTCAGAACAAACAATTTTAATTAGTGGGCCATCATTTTTTGAAAAAACAGTTTTTTCTTTAATTTACTTTAATCTTGAACACCAATACTTTACTTTAATCTTGAACACCAACAAGACTTTATGCAATTATTCAAATTATTATCTTCTTTGTTTCCTTTAGTGCACCGAACAAATTTGAAGCCCTTGCAGCTCACGATGCCATGGTAGAGCTTCATGGAGCACTCAATGTGATCGCTTGTAGTTTGATGAAGATTGCAAATGATATCAGGTTTTTAGGCTCAGGTCCTCGCTGTGGATTGGGTGAGCTGACACTTCCTGAGAATGAACCTGGGAGCAGTATCATGCCAGGTAACGATACAATTCATAACACTAAAGTACTGAACTGTTTCACTCATACAGAATCACACAGGGTTCACTGAATCCTGAGCAGGTATGATAAAACTGTTCGGCAGTGGTGGCTCTCTATTGGTTACAGAGAAACCCTTAACATTACTTTTACCCTGCTTCATGTACAGTGTACATGTATCAGTTTATATTAATGCTCTTCCCCCCTAGAGGCCAATTGAAAATGTTTTGCTTACCCGAGGTGGTGCTTAGAGCACTTTCCTATTGTGTGTTGTTAACCGCAGCCAAGGTAATCACAACAGCCAATCAGAAGAAAGGAAAATACCCTTAAGAACCAATGAAAATTCAAAGTGAAAACAAGCAAATTTCCTTAACATAAGAAAGAGGGTGTGGCCAACTCGTAATTGGTTCAAGTTTTGCATCTAATTGGTTGAGTGGCACAAGTTTTCTAGACCAATTACTGAGGGAAGTTAATCTAAAACCAATATAATCCTGGCTTGCATTCAACATTCCATCAAAAATTGAGTAAGGAATATAATAACTTTTTTACAAGTTTCCTCTTTTGTTTTTAGGCAAGGTTAACCCAACCCAGTGTGAGGCCATCACCATGGTTGCAGCTCAAGTCATTGGCAACCAAACAGCTGTGTCAGTTGGTGGAAGTAATGGTCATTTTGAATTGAACGTCTTCAAGCCAATGATAATCAGAAATGTTCTGCAGTCAACACGGCTTATTGGAGATGCATGTGTAGCCTTTACAGATAACTGCATTGTGGGAATTCAAGCTAATGTGGATAGAATCAACCAGTTGCGTGACGAGTCACTCATGTTAGTGACAGCATTGAACCCTCATATTGGTTATGACAATGCTGCTAAGATTGCAAAGAAAGCTCACAAAGAAGGCACAACTTTGAAGGGAGCTGCCATAAGCCTGGGATTGTTAACAGAAGAACAGTTTGCTCAGTGGGTGAGACCAGAGGACATGTTAGGACCAAAGTGAAAAATATTTAACATTGGTGGGACATGATTTGAAGCAAAATGAAAAACCTCAAGTTTTCAACTCATTTTTTCCAACTTTTACTAGGTTTTAAGACAATTTAACAATTTGTGCGAGTTATCAAGTTTACAACTGAGCTAATTTCAAAGCATTTGCCATGAAACTTCTTTTGCAATCCAGATGCAGTATTGGTAATCCATTTAATTTAAAGACAATACAAATAAATGTACACGTACATGCTGTTCTTCAAATTAAATGCCAACTATTCCAGTGCAGTGAAATTACACAAAGGGGTGACTTCAAAATTAAAGTACCTAGCTGAGAGTTGCACAAAAAGAACACCTCCCAGAAACGTAATGTGTTTAATTGGGCCAAGCTGTGTTGTGGATTTGGGTTGTATTTTTAATGTTATTCTGCAATTTGTGAAACACAGCAGCTGTGACTTGGTGGTTAGGCAAGAAAGTAAATTTGCTGTTTCATCAACCAAGTTTTTCATCTGTTTACAAAAACAACTTTAAAAATTAAAAATACATTTACTTTTCTAGTCCCTTCTCACTTGTACTTCAGAGTATTTTTATCATTTTACCTTGTTTTTAACTCTTTAACTCCCATGAGTGACCAAGACAGAATTTCTCCTTACAATATCATTACAATATCAACCAGATAAGTGACAAGAATAACAAAAAATATCAAATTGGGGATAATTAGTTGATCAAATACTAAATTCTCTGAACTAACACCATAAGAATTGTATTGTTGACAGTAAGGAGAATAAAAAATTTGATCAGGGGGTTAAAGCATGTTACTACAGAGTATTCCAAACAGGGTGTCATTATGGAATGGAGGCCTTCATCAGGGTATAAATTCATGGTGGTAGGTCCATAATTATGTGGTATTATTCACAATCAATCCCTCCCCCTACCACATGGATCCAATCCAAATGGACTTTCCCACCAATAGCATAGCTCCATTTTTAGTAAGTAAACACACACAACCCACAATTCCTTCAATCGCTCTGACAAAGGGCTGACACTCAAAACATCAGCTTTTCAACTCTTTACAGTGTCCAATTTACTCTTTCAACTCAGTTGATAATACTAAATGACCCTGTTCTACTCTCCCATCAACACAACACCACAGTTTCTTTAGAAACTTGCCCCCTTTATTCATTTGATTTTCTATTAGCTTAGAATACCACCATACATATGTAACAACTCAGTGCTATGGATTGTACTTTGTAAAAAAGATTAGTTTGTTCTTTGAATTGAGTTGGCTTCAAAAGATAACTGTACCATGTCTGTACTCTGCTGGGAGCTAAGGTACAAGCATACATTTTGCATTTCAGGATTGCAACACAGGGTTATATGTGCACAAGACCCTCCTGAAAGTGACATTCACATTTCAGTGATTTATGTCTCTTCCTCAGCTCACAGGAAAGTTAGTTTTTGGCTTCTATTTTTCTTGCCCACAAAGAAATTATCTCTATAAATTTTCTCCCTGCTCAGTTACTGGCCATTACTGGCATCATCTGAAAGCGCATTGTATAGCACTCTGATGCTCAAGGTGCAGTTTGAACAACATACAATGTTGTGTCCATTTTCCAAATCACTCTCACTTATCACATACTCTCCACTGCAGCGACACACACTTGAATAACTCTCTGTATCTGAAACAAAGTAAAATAATTTTCACTTGGCAGGTGCACTGCATGCACTGTGTTGCAACTACAATCAGTGGCATTTTTAGAATATTAAATTATGCATCAAATGACTACACCCAATGGGTTATTTACACAAGGTTCAACCCAAACCAAGGTTTTACGCAACCAGTGGGTCTTGGGCTTTAAGAGGGTTGATTTTATTAAATAGATGTCCCTCCATTGTCAGCTTTCAGCCCTCTCGATGCCGTTCATAAAAATAAATTTTCAAATAAAAGGTTCAGCCAAGCTGAGGATTGTCCAGGATGCAGTTTTGTTAATCAACGGCTAGGCTTTGTCAATAAATAAATAATCAGTCCAATGAGATGTAAAATATACAGAATAGGGTACTGAAGACACTTACAAAGAAACACTCCTGTAACAGTATTTTGATCCATTTATTCTGTCTGCCTTTCCCCCACCCCCTCTCTCCTTAAAATTCTACAGCCCTTAAACATTGCTTCATGATGAAACACTGAAGATCATCCAGAGTAGTAAACTTCCTACTGGTAATCACTAACATAGCTTTTTTATATCTAAGTGAATGTCCAAGTTTGCTTCAAGTTGTTTCTTTAAATATTACCTTCATGATATTCCATGTCATCCAAATCTACTTCATCACTTACTGGCCAATCTTGTGACAAACCCTGTTCTATAAAATTAATGTAATGATCAAATAAGTATAATCCAAATCTAATGCTCAAAATATACTTTGAAAAAAATGTCCTTTCTTCTGTTAATGAAATAATCTAGGAACTGAATATGAGAGTTTTCTTCCCAGTAATGAACACTTCTTAATCAGTAGTGAAAACAAAGATTGAAAAATTCAGGCCCGTACAGAAATTGAATTCATGACCTCTGCGATACCAGTGCAGTGTCATACCAACTGAGCTAACAAGCCAATTGGGAGCTAGTCATTTTTTTGGTTTGTAATTATCCTAAGGACTGCCAGAATACTGGCAGATTAG
>NC_142676.1:24482630-24492630 GCF_964200805.1 Pocillopora damicornis
TGGTGCAGTTCATGTTATGTTATCACAACTTGTGGTATGGCATCTCAGCTCTCCATAGCTCTTCTAACACACTGTCTTCACGTGGAAAGCGAGTTGTGAATGACTTGATCATCCCAGCAGGGCTTGCTTCAAATTCTGTTAAACTAACATCATTGTCTCCTAAAGAGATAAATTGATAACTTTTGTTGGGGTTTTTTTTCTCATTTTTGGGTTGCTTTTCTATACTTGATTCATATACTTCCTAGAAACTACTGCAGTGACACAATAACATTGTGTCTTTTGGGAGATTTCTTTTTGTCATTATTTTGACATTTCTCTAAGACCCAAAAAAAAAAAATGGACTGAATAGTTCAAAGAAACCTTGATAGGCAACTGAGTTCGAGTACTATTTAAGAATTTGGTAGAGTGACTCTGAGTGCACCTGCATAAATAAGCTTTCACCTCCTTGTACCCCTTTGATTATTTTTGTAAGAAAAAGGAAAGTCCTTCAAGGCATAACACTTGGTGTAACCGACTGAGCACATTTCTATCATAAGCCCATTGTTATTATAAGCTCCTCTCTACAAATACTATCAAGCCTACCTGTAATGCTTGTATGGCATTGAACAAACATCCTTCGTGGAGTCTTGCGAGCAAGAACTGTCTGACGCAGTGCTAAATATTCCTTATCTACGGCTGAGTATTGATCATACAAAGCTTTGCCAGCATCATAATCTGCTGTTGACTTGTACACCTATGAGGAGAAAGAATTTGATCAAAAGAAGATAAAAGCAGAGACCAATACAGTAGAGTTTCATCTTTCTATGGGTAAAATGAGATTTTATATCAGAGATGATGATAAGATGACAACAAATTGACCAAGCCTGGGTCTCCACTTAAGACTTATCAACCCAAATTCTAGCCCCCTGGTCATAGGGTAACCACCACATCCCCCTTTAAGCATTCTATAGTGTCTCCTTTGAAATAAAAATACTCAGGAGGAAAATTGTTTACACAGAAAAGCACAATGGCAAACCTGTAGTTTTCTGAGGAAGTTTCCAATAGCTGGTCTTCCCACAGATTCAATCTTTGTTCTATCCAGTGTCACCAACACATCTGGTTTACCATCTGACCCTGTGATACTGGTCACTTGTACTAAATTTTCACCTGCTTCAAGGAGAACTTGTAGAATGACATATCGTGCTTGCATGTGAGCCTACAATAACAACAAAATATTTAGTTGTACTAGGAGACTTATAGTGGACCTTTTTCTACACTATCGTTGATGACACAATATTTTAGCTAGATTAAAGAATGCACTACCAAAAAATTCCATAAAACTTTATGGCTGACTCTTAGGAGTGGGACACACTTGCCAATCCTAAATGACAGTAGAAGTGAATTAGCTTTGGGGCATCACTGTTGTCCACTATTTTTAACTCGTGCTGTAAACTTGTTGTGAAATGTTTCCCTGCAAAAATTGATTTCCTAGATTTATTATGAATTTTATTGTGTATTAAGTGAGTTGTAATTTTATTACCGTTAAAGTACAGAGTTAATGTTACAATTAGAAGTAGCATGTAATTGGGAGCGGTGTGGAATAGGGTTATCAAATCAGTTCTGCGAGCAGTGATGTGTGAAATTAGGTATTTGCAGGGTGTTTAAGCACATACGAACTTAGCTGCATGATTGTCAAGTAAAGCCATGATTAATAGGAAATTAGTGCCCATGAATCGTTGTAGAATGTGAGTGAATCTTAAATCCCACATGAAATTATGTATCTGGGTGTGGATTTCCTTAGCTAATATATGTAACATTTTTGTAACCCAAGGTTTAGATTGTAATAGAGTAGACAGATTGCAGAACAGAACTTGTAATGCTGAATTGTCGTCAATAAAGCCTGAATCAAGAGAAAGTATACGGTCCAAGATTACTGAACCAGCGTGTGCAGAATTCTCAGCAACGCAAGTGGGAAATTCTGCAAAAAAACTTGCTTGTGTTGCTAATGCCAAGTAACAACAAGTACTAAAAAGTATAGGGGCAAGCACACCACCCAGATTTCATCTTTGATTTTTTACAGTGCAAGATGTGAGCAATTTTTAAAAGCCAATCACCGTAATCATCTTAAAACATAACCATCAGTGACATTTGCAGAGATGACCACATGGAATAGACGATTGTGTGGTCTGGTCAAAGCAAATTTCTCTAACAGCATGCACCATACTTCCTGTTTACATTTTAAAGCTGCTGTTTAATTCTAACATACCTGCCGCCATTTGTTATTCTCAGGGGTATAAAATTCCAGTCCTAACAGACCTGCACGGACCATATTCAGCCAGTTGATGTAAATTATGTTATCAGCATCAGTGCCTTCATGCCCAAATATTCTGCAGGTACAATAAGTAGAGCCCTATTTTTAAAGCAGTGTGCATTAAAACAGAGATCATGAATAGCCTATTTTAATAACTTTTTCACATTGGACTGACAGAATAATTCAAAACATTGTTGAAATGCCTTGTTTCTACCAAATTAAAAGACCATAGAATAACTTGGGCTGTTGAACCCAATTTATCCCATGGCAGGTAATTTAGTGTTTACAACTGAGTTGAAAATGTAAATTAGCCACTATAAAGGGTAAAAAAGCTGAAGTTTTTAGCATTAGCCCTTTGTCAGAGCGATTGAAGGGCTAACGCGAAGGGCTCACGAAGGGCTAACGCTCAAAATGTCAGCATTTTTACCCTTTATGGTGGCTAATTTACATTTTCAACTCAGTTGATAACACTAAATTACCTGCTATACCCTCCTACCGATGCAGCACCACAGTTTCCTTAGAAACATACCCCTTTATCCCATGGCAGCTGTGTCATAGCTTGTAACCAATCAAAATCAAGACTTGCAATACATAGTTTAAACAGAACATATACATGGCACCCACCTTAGTACTTCCGTAGAGGTACAAAGGTAGATTCCCACGCACTCTGCACGGCATTCCTCATAAGATGGACTTAATTCAGCAAACCGTGTGTACCAGGTCTCCCCGTCAGTATACCAGCTGGAGATCTGGAAACCACAATAACACCATTAATGTCTGATAGACCCAAGTGCTTGTGTCACTCAAAATAACAAAGTATCAGTGACAAAGAGAACTGTCCCTTTCACCTTTTCTCCAGTTTCTGCGTGCATCACACTGTCAAGGTCAAAATTATATGTGCCATCATTTTTCTGAGAAAAAAAAAATGATTACATGTGCTACACCAGCAAGTAAACTAAAACCAACTGCATAAAAATGTTTGGACAAGAAAGTACACTATGATTGCCAATATTTCTAAAAACAACTCCGTGTTAAACCAGACAGTTGAAACACTCACCTTAACAAAGAGCTTGCCACTTCCATGGCCCAAGAGTTCATGAAGGCCAACTTGTACCTCAAAGGATGGGGCCTTAAGCTTTGTAAACATCTCCTACAGTCAAATGAAATAAAAAGATATCAATATAATGTCATTTCAATGATAATGCTGCATACTGATGACAAGAGAAGAGGTTCAGAGGAACTTCTTCTTAACTATCCAAAGAAAAGTAAAATGTAAATTGAATGAATTTTTACTCAACAGTTTTGAAACTTTTACTAAAGGCAAGCTTGATAACTATGGTTACAAATTCTGTCACAGTGGCTACTCTTAGAAAAAAGTGGGACATTGCATAAGGCAACTCACTTGATCCTCATCACTAAGGAAAGTGACCTTCTTGTCAACTGAATGAGCTGCCAGTACATTTCCCAAAGATACATTTTTAAAGCCTTCTTCTTGACGAATTTCATCATCTAAAAAGAGAAAAAAAAAAAAAACAGAACAGCAGCGATTCATATGAATCTCATCTAGCCATGCATCCTCCATTTTTGGGTTAATGACTTTGTTTATTCTCCCTACTTGCATGAAGGAATTCATATTGATCTACTTGAGAGAACTAAGAATTTGATCTGGACTTACAATTAGGAATGTTAATTCCAGCTGGTATACCACTGCTTCCAAAGCCCAGCACATCAAGAGAAGTAAAGTCTGGTCTTAAAAACTTGTCCTTCTCATATGCAGGAGGCCATGGCAGCTCAGGAAGCAACTTCTCAGCTTTGGACACTAGTGATGCAAACTTGGCACTCATCTCTTTGTTAACAACTGACACAAACCCTGCAAATGATGATTAAATCAAATCAGCTTTTTGAGTCTGTATTAATGATACTGACATTAATTGTAATCTTGGTATGGAAACCATTGTAAGCCACAGGACAAAAGACATCTCTCTGGATATTTAGGTATTTCATTCAGTACTAAATAAAATAATACATTTAGATGCGTATTTGTTGTGTCCAGTAGCAGTAGGTATGAGGGTATTGTATGTGGTTCATTAAGATTGAAGATACACAAAGTAATTTGGTATTATCAACTGAGTTGATTATGTAAATTGGCCATCATTAAGAGTTTGAAAGCTGGCGTTCCAAGCCTTAGCCCCTCATCTCAAGTATTAGCCTTTCTGACAATGGCCAACTTATATTAACAACTCAGTTAATAATACCAAATTACCTGGTTATAATCTCCCACCAACGCAGAGTCACAGTTTCTTTAGAAACTTAACCTCTTTATTCATTTGAAGATACACAATCAAGTTCACTGATAAGCAGGTGGATACAATGAGTAGCCAGGCAGCTATAGGCTGGTTATTTACAAGATGGGTACAAAAAAACAATTACCATAAAACAAAATTATGTCTTCAATTACCTTCATACTCTGCTCGAACACCTGAAGGGTCTCTGTATGTCTCAATAAATCCTATGTAACTAAAACAATATTTATTTATTATTAAGCAACATACTTAAATATGAACATTTCTACTATAGCTTTAATACCTCATTTACTGACCTCTGTGAAAACAGACAGTAGAAAAATTCTGACCCCTACAATTAGGCCATCACACCCTCCCCTTTCCAAATTTTGGCTGTTTTGGCTCTGACATAAAAGAGAGCCTTCAGATTTTTAGTATCATTTTCCTTTCAATTTTTAAATCCATTGAGTTTGTCCAATCACCAAAAAGCCTTTATAAAGTTGTCGCACACATGCCAGCTTAAATTCTCTGACACTTAGTAAAGACATAGCTAATTTCTTCTAAACAACCAATGCTAGCAATGAGACTTTCCTTAAGAAATTCATCACAAAATACTATGTTTGCCTACGTTTCAACAATGGGTCCCTTATCTCTGATCCAGAACCTAGAGCCATCCTTATGAGCCTGAATGGAGCCTGTGTTGAAGCTGTGTATGTAGCTTTTTATCATGGACAGTTCATTGTTATTAGCACTAAATTCCTAGAAGTAAATGCAAGGTATTGAACATATATTCATGTCATATCATCATTATCCATTAAATGTTCTTGCTTGACAATAACTGGTCAAAACAGTCCCATGACTGACTTTGCTCCACATATAACAAGGGAATATTGGAGTATTATTTATTGGCAAGGCAGATTGTTGTCACATTTCATCAGCCTTTTCTACTCCTCAATTTAACCAAGAGGTTCCATTATACCAATTATCTGTTCAGACAACATGACGTTTAAGATACAACAAGAACAACAAACATCACAACATGAAAAGAAAAACATTCATTGCTGAATTAATCAAGTGAGAATTGTTCCAAAAGAAATTCTTCCATTTTACCTTAGCTTTCTCTAGATTTTCGACAACTCTTTTTAGTAGACCAGAATAATCTCCTCTCTCCACCCTGAAGGTGCAGCCTTTGAATTCATGAGAACCCAAAACTGTTACTACTTTGTCTTCTTCCCCATCTGCTCCAGGATATGGCTCTGCTTTAAACAAAAGAATCACACAAAAAATTTCATAATGCGCAAAGACATATATACTGCATCAGGAATTTTTAGCAGAGTATTCTACAACAGGAATATATTTAGTTAAGCACAATCATGTTTCACAACCAAATAAAATTTTTATATCCTCTGGGGAGGGGGAGAGAGAGAAGAGATCACAAAGCCTACAGGACCCTTGCTAGGTCTTGGGACCTTGGCATCAATTGTAAATGACCAGGAAGTGCTCTTCACCAGCAAAAGAAACACTAAATCAGGTGCAATGGTTGCAAAACAAGACATATTTCTTTGTTTCATGTTTTTGTTAGCATCCTATACTTGAACTCACCAGTTTTTGCCACTGAAGCTATGCGAAGAATGTATTTCACATGACCATCTTTCTCCTCCTTAAATAATCTTGTGTTATAGGTTTCTATGTCCTGTGGGTTAATATCAATTGTAAAATAATAAAACACGGTATCACAATGATGAAGCACAGGTCACATTTTCATATGCATAATGTTATAATCATGAAAAACTTCACTGTTGTTGTTAGTAGAAAAGTATAATCATTTATGTGTTGAGTAAGGAATACAATTACAAGAAAATCAAATAATGGTTATTAAAGATGGAAGAATAAAGTGAAGAGATAGTGATGGAAATAACATCATTTTCCATAGCAATTAACATGATGAGCACAGAATTAGGAGGAATCGTTTGCAATAAAGATGAAAAACAGGTAAGAACAGTTCTAATGTCATACACATTAAAACTAATAGAGCATCTCAGTACC
Source organism: Pocillopora damicornis (assembly GCF_964200805.1). NCBI lineage: Eukaryota > Metazoa > Cnidaria > Anthozoa > Scleractinia > Pocilloporidae > Pocillopora > Pocillopora damicornis. Next base: position 24,489,249 of record NC_142676.1, read on the forward strand.
CTCAACTAAATATCCAGAACAGATGTAATCAATCTGCGCTTTTGTCTTTAGTTATACTCTGTAGCATACTCTCAAACAGTTAATGAATGACATAAAACTTTTCCCTGAAAGAATTCCTACAAAACATTTCTTGAGACATCTTCCCATTCCTCTTATTATAAAATTATAAATTTGGTAACTTGAAATTGCACTAACCTTTTCTTTCATAAACTCTTGCGCCAATTCAGCATCAGCCTTTGCACAATTACTGGAATAATATGTGGAAAGACCCTGGTAAAAGGGAAAATAAGGTATAATCAGTGTTAATCATAAATATTTCACTTTTAGTATAAGAATTAACAACATGTTAAACCAAGCACATTAAAAAGGTAACAAGAGGGTCTCATGAGTTTAGCAGTTTTTTGACATGAGAGAGCTTGTACTGGAATCCCCAAGACTAATCAACTTCATGTGTAGAGGAGTATCATTTCTCCTTCTTTGCAAAATGCTTGTTCCTTGCAGGTACAATACAACTCTATCATTTTCTCAGGCAGGTCTTCCCAACAATAACTGCAGTATGGTAAATATTTATATTCCTAGTTCAAGACAGGCACTGTGATAGTGAAACAATTCATATAATTAGCCAAGAATGCAATTCAGTGACCCAACCAGAGCTGGAACCTAGCACTCTGCCAGTTCAAGATTTCAAAGCTCATACAGGCCACGATCATTACATCACAGCATCTTTCACCAGAAGGCAAAAAAATTAAGACAGTTGTTGCAAAACTGCAAGATTTGATCGAAACATATCACTTACCTGCTCACCAAGGCCAAGTTGCCGACATTTGGGGGTAAGTGAATACATCTTATCTCCACAGTCACCCCACAGTTGCTCCACCCTTTTTGCATTTTTCTTGTAAGCTTTACTTGAGAAAACTACACTTTCCAATTTTTCCTACAGAATCACAAACAGAACAAAAAAAAACAACAGAAAAACAAAACCAGGTCAAATTGAACCATAAGTTTTTCTTTAACTCTACACAGGAAAATTTCATAAAAGACTCAAGAAGCAGTACATTAATAGGCCAGTAAAGATACCTTTGGTAAATCAGGAACAAACTTTGTGTCGCCAAATGATTTGTAGTTGCCAACATTACCATAGAATGCTGCAGCATAAATCAGAAAATTCTGCAAAACCAATGAGAAATTAAAGACATTAAAAATTACTTTGCAGGTTACTTCCAACAGCAATGGCCCTAATATCAGTATGCATATTCTCCATACTGTTCATCATACATTTCATAAGGTGCTGACAAGGAGAATTTGTTCAAAAATCAAGAGCTTCTTTGGTTGGTGATCATTTCCTTTATTCTTATGACCTTTAGTGTGATTTAGGGGAGATATTGTCGAGAGAAAGTAGATGTTAGTTGGTATTAGGGGTGAAAGGGTTAAAAAGCTCTATAGACATCTTCAGCAGGGGCAAAAATATTTGTGTGAAGTAACTGCTTTCTGTCGTGACAAAAAGAATTACACCAAAAGGACGTTGAAAAAATCCTTTTCCCCACCCTTGCATCAGTCTCCCCTCAGCAAAACTGAAACCAACAGCACCTCTCTTGAGAGTCTTTCTAGAATTTAATTCAACATTGCAAGAGGGGAGCAAGGGATATTTGGCTGAGCTGTTTTCAAATACGTCCAAAGACCAAAGAATTTCATTGAACATTTGACTGTTTGTCAGTCTACCCTTCAGTCTTTCTTAAGAAGACTGGTTGAAATAGCTGGTACTTAAAATTACTCCAGGCTTTATATCTTAACTGTTACAATTTGTATTATAGGTAAATTTATCTAAGGCTACCCTCCAATATTTCATCAATTTAGTTAGGACAGTAGAGACATATGCTTAAAACTTAATAAAGTTGAATATTAATTTTCATCCTTTCACCCCAGATCTCATTAGTAAATCTCCTTTCTGCCACACAATACTATTATGATGTTAGTTAGGAGAATTTGGAATCAGATCAACCAATAATCCCCTAATTCATATTTTTCCTTATTCCCATCACTTGTCTGCTTGATGTTGTTAATATTGGTAAATTGCGTCTCGGTCACTCATTGGAGTTAAACGTTAATTAAGTTATTATTAATTCTTAATTCAATTTTCGATGGATTAGTAGAATTAACACCTGTATTTACTCCTGACCATATGTATTACCTCAAAGTCTTCCTTGGAGAAGCCATTTTCGGATTTTAAAACTCTTGCTTGGAGCTCCTCGACAGATTCTGCTTGGAACAATTCTTGTAAAAGAAGGAAGATTCCAGGAGATTCCGGCGACGTTTGGAGCAAACAAATGAGAGCGCCCTCCCATGAGGCACAACACAGGTAATGAGCGTAGAGCTTTTCTTTCTCTGTGAGCCCAGAAAAAGCTGTTCTACAATTAAGAAGATTTACATCAACTTCCTTTGAAATGGTGTACTGGGACATATCCAACTCGCCGGCCATGTTGGTTGAAGAGAAAGAGCTGATGCGAGCTCTTATTAGTCAGCGGTGTCCTATAATAGGAGATATTCAAGATGGTGGACATCAATGAACAACAGCATTTCCCAGAAGTTGTCTTCGTTTTTAGCGGAAAGCGGAAATCAGGAAAAGATTTTGTCGCTGAAAAACTAAAAGAAACATTGGGGCACAATAGATGCGATATTATCAGGCTTTCTGGACCCCTGAAATACGAATATGCCCGACAACATGGACTTGAATTTGATCGCTTGTTTGATTCAACAACTTACAAGGAATTGTACCGTCAAGATATGATCCGCTGGGGAGAAGAGAAGAGAATGGCGGATCCCACATACTTCTGCAAACTAGCGACAAAAATGGTATCCTCTACAATTCGTGAGGGGAGTCAAACAGTTCAAAAGCCCGTGTGGGTAATATCCGATGCTCGAAGAAAATCAGATGTACATTATTTTAAAACAAGTTACGAAAAAGTCGTACATGTTCGGATTGCTGCTTCAGAGGACGTCAGGAAGTCAAGAGGTTGGATTTTTACAGCAGGGATTGACGATGCTGAGTCTGAATGTGGCCTAGATGGTGAAACATTCGATTTCGTAATTCACAACGATGGTCACGATCACGAGCAACTAAACAATGAAATTAATTATTTGCTCAAGTATGCTTGTTAATTCTTCTACTTTCATTGAACGAGCACACTTTGGTTAATGGACAGTTTCAAAATAATACAGTCGTCATAATAATTTATCAATTTAGAAACAAAAGATCAAGTCCTCAGAAATGGACACTGGGAATGATAAAAATTAAAAAGTTTCTTTTTTATACATTACTACAGGAAACCAGATGACAGAAAAGAAAACAGTGAAGACGTAAGTTGGAATTAGAACTGCTGAACTG